>NC_053026.1:491801814-491992645 GCF_003073215.2 Triticum urartu | reverse complement strand
AGTGGCTATGACATTTGAAACTCGGTGGCGCCGGATAGAAAGAATCGGTGGGGCCGAGTTTGACTTTTGGTTTAGGTCATATGTGGGTGTGGGAAGGTAGTTGAGGGTTTTGGAGCATATCACTAAGCATTTTGAGCAAGCAAGCCATTAAGCAACACCTCATCCCTCCTTGATATTATTGGCTTTTCCTATAGACTCAATGTTATCTTGGATCACTAAAATATAAAATGTAGAGTCTTGAGCTTCAAGCTTGAGCCAAACTTTTTGTCCTTAGAATTTTGAGGGATCCACTTTCCTCATCCATGCCATGCCATTCATTGAGATTTTCCTGAAATATTAATCTTGGAATAATGTTAGCTCAATGAGCTATATGTTGTTAGGAATTACCAAAACCACCCAGGGATAGTTGCACTTTCAATCTCCCCCTTTTTGGTAATTGATGACAACATATAGATCAAAGCTTCGACAAATGATAATAAGAGTGAAAGATATTGTCGCTTTGAGAAGTATGTGAAAAGCAAGAGCTCCCCCTAAATTTGTGCATATCTTAAGATTTGCTTTGGACTGCAAATGCACAATGAGTTAGGATCATGGGTTACTCTTCCATGTCACATACATCTTGGTGGAGTGCTCAAAATGATAAGAATTAAATACATGCACTCATCACCAAGCAAAGTGAATGATCATATAAGGATAAGTAAGATAATATCATCTAACAAGCATAAGTGTAGCTTATGATCAACCACATGATCATCAATGTCTCACAGATAATAGCATAGTATCTCAAGCAATCAAAAGACAAACAAAGTTCAACCACCAAAGCAAGAGAGAATAAAAAGCAACGCTCTCTCCCGAAGCATATGATCTATACATTTTTCTCCCCCTTTGGCAACAAGTTACCAAAAAGTTCATAAAAAATGCATAGCACTAGAACGTCTCTCAAGCTTGGTCTTCAGGTGGTGGTGTCCGGAGAACTCCAAGAACGAAGGCTTCACTTGATGTGGATGGAGCTGAAGGAGTTGGTGCTGGAGCTGGTTGCGCTGGAGCTGTAGCTGATGCAGATGAAGTGACTCTAGTGTCTGGAACAGGTACTGCAGTTGACCTCTGAGCTCTAGGCACTCTGGCAAATGCATCAGTGGTTGTTCTACCCTTCCTCTCCTGCATGTCATCTTGAAGCTGCTCCACAACAGACTGAATCTCAGTTACCTTCACATCCAAGTCATAGAATTTTTGCTCCACGATTCTTTCCAAGCTCTCCCGGTTTTGAGTTAGGGTGGCCAGTCCCTTCTCAATCCTCAGAGTGGATGCAATCAGGTAGCCAAGCTGATCTTGCTTGCTTTTCAAAAAGTACTCAGATGCCTCCTCTTGAGTTGGCATCTTGGCAGCCTTCTCTTTCTTTGCTTTCTCCTTCTTCTCTTGAGCTTGTACTGATGATGGTCCATTCTCATTCATCACAACTTGATTGTCCTCGAAGTCTGGGTAGATAGGCAAGTGTTCCTTATCCAACAAGTATGTGCCTGTGCCCATCTTTGAGTTTATCAACTCCTGGATCTGTGGGGCATATCCACAACTTCTTTTCTGGTCAGCTGCAGTCCTCTTGATAGTCTCAACTATAAGGCTCATGACCTTGAACTTCTGTGGCACATCAAATATATGTAGCAAGTTAATTGCATGGCCTCTGATCATTCTGTGATCACCAGACTTGGGCAAGAGAGTGTTCCTAAGGATCCAATTGATTGTAGGCAGCCCTGACAGCAAGTGTTTTACTGACCCAAACTGGTGAGTCTCAAGATCATCTTCAGGAATCTCCTTGTACATGTTTGCCATAGAGTTGTGATCCATCTTCTTCTTGGCATAGACATCCAAGTCATCTTCTTCTTCCTTAGGAGCATTGATCAGATTTTCCCATTCCTCAATAGTTGAGTGGTACCTTGTACCTTCAGACATCCATACTATCCTGCCATCTGGATAGAAGTGTGCTGTGGAGTAGAATTGCATTATGAGCTCCTCATTCCACTTTGTGAGCTTCTGCCCAACAAAGTCTGCAACTCCACAAGCACTGAAGCTGTCAAACACACTAGGATAGTGTTCCTCATCTTCCTTGATATACTTCCAGTCGACCCACCTCATTTCACACACTATAGGCTTCTTGTCCAACAAGATTGTCTCATAGAAGTCCTACTGTTCCTTTGTGTGGAACCTGTAATCAACAGCAGTCCTTCTCCTGGTAGCATATGGATCTGTCTCTCTCCATAGCCTCAACCCTGAGTCTCTCCTGATCTTCATGTTCTCAGCCACAAGATGAGCATCATTGTGGTCTAGAATCTTGGGTTTGAGCTTTCTCAGGACTTGTCCTTCATCATCTTCATCAGTAGCAACTTCAGGCACTGGGGCCTTGTTCTTCTCAGCAGCTGGTATACTCCTGGTATTCCTCTTAGGTGCACTCTTGGGCTTGGAGGATGCTTTGGGTGCTTCTTTGGGCTTTGATGAAGCAGCTCCTGACTTTATAGCATCACCCATCAGCTTTTGTGCCTTGGGTGCTAGTGCAGCAACCTCTTCTTCCTCTTCCTCTTCAGAATCTCTCATGATTGAGGATCTCCCAAGCACTCTAGCAGTGGTCTTTTTGATCCTCCCCTTCCTCTTCTTCCCTTCTGCAGCAGCCTCTTTGGGTTCAGATCCCAAAGGGACTTGAGTAGATGCTCTGGCCTTTGCCATTGGAATTCTCTTTGCAGGAACCTTTTGCTTCATGCCTGGCTTGGTGGCAGCAGCAGTGCTATATTCCTTCTTAACCACTTTCTTCTTTGATGTGGCATCATCCTCAGTGGCCACATAGTCTTCATCCTCAGACTCTGAAGTTTTCTTCTTCCTTGTTCTGGTGGCAGCTTTGGGAAAGTTGCTGGGAGTGCTCCTGCTACCATCATCTGAACTGCTAGAGGGACTAGTGCCCTCACTCAGGTGAACCTGCTCCTCTGACCTGTTCTGGCTGTCACTCTGATCAGACATATTTCAAACACTGACAGCAGACCCTGTGAATAGATATAGATGAGATAGAGTGGATGAGCATCACAAAATGCAGAGGTTTTTGCAAGAGAATGAGTCAAAAACTTAGTTTTAGTTTTCCACAGAAAGCATTTTGGATCAACCGATTTGTAAACTCGGTGATACCGAAGCAGCTGTTGGAACCTAAACTAGTGAACTCGGTCAGACCGAGTCATAGTTCGATGGTACCGAGACTGCTAGGGTTTCACAAAGTCCTGAACTCGGTCACACCGATTTGCAATTCTCGGCCAGACCGAAAATTACATGTGCAATGGCCTGAGCCGAATCGGTGGTACCGAGTTCCACAACTCAGATGGTCCGAGATGGTTTCGGCGGAAACCTAACCCTAAATTTTCAATTCAACTCTAATCTACAGAGTGTTTTGACTGGATAAGATCGTTTCAATCGTGGTAAGAATCATAATGAACACAATGTGCTAGGAATCGGACGGGGATAGCACTGTGATCGAGTCCATACCCTAGTTCGGCTATGAACTCGCTACGGAGGCAACAGCGGGGAAGAATTCCGTTGACGGCGGCGAAGACCAGCGACAGGAGGCGGCTGGCGACGAGGAGGACGATCCGGAGACCCAGGAGGCAGAGCGAGCTATGCGCGGGCGAAGGGGTTTCGGAGAAATTTCCAAAATTTTGCCCGTGAGTATATATAGCCCGACCCTGTCGGTGTGACCGAGTGGAACAACTCTCTGGCACCAAGATTCATAACTGCAAGCAGTTACTGAAACTCGGTGTGACCGAAAGGTTCAAATCGGTTGCACCGAGATTGAAAACCTAGATCGACTTAGTGATCTCAGTATGACCGAAATGGAGAAATCGGTCAGACCGAGAAGCACAAAGAAGTTTTGGAAGTTTAAGTCTATGACGAATCGGGGACTCCGAGTGCTCCTCACATAGAGTGGTTCGAATCTGACTTGATCAAATTTGTGATGTAGTATGAATAGAGTTTGAGACGAGAAAAGCGTAGATAGCTAGAGAGGGTTCTTAGGCATTCTTGTCCATCCACTTGGCAAAAGAAAAGAAAACCAATCAATCAAAACAACAAGTGGATGTCCTCGAATGAGTAAAATATGCAATCAACATGCTCATACAATAAAATGGCAATTGAAATATGTGGCAAAGCATGCACAACCAATTCTAGCATCTATCAAACAATTGGCGATGACTAGGTCATCTATATATGAGTATATTGACTTAGGAGTCAAATAAGAACATTTGATCATAGGTCATACTCATCATTTAAGCACAAGTGGGATTACCACTTTTACATAAAGTATTTGTTGTGTTCACACCATTAGAGTTGCTTTAACTCAATTCTTAGAGTAAAGCTCCCCCTAGATGTGAGATCCCCCCTAAGAGGGATGAACTAACCTTGGGTTTTGTCGATGATGACTTCATGTAGATGTTGAAGATGTGGATGCTCAATGTTGATGTAGATCATTTGAAGCTATCCATTGGAGTGAGTTGCACTTTCAATACCTACACGGGTTAGTCCCACAAGGAACAAACAAGGATATCCATAGACATAGAGTGATGCACACACAAGATGATGTCTATGAAAGCTTTTAGGTTACCTTGTCCCTTGTCTTACCAACAAGAGGGTTTGTGACTCCTTGAACTAGTGCAAGATGTGGAATTTGATTGCACTTGTTCTTGCCAAGATGATAAGAGTGAAGTATGTTGGCGGAGTCACCCTCAAGAACTCTCTAGTTCTTCTTCTTCGGGATCCACACCATCTTGATGGGAATCCTCGGTGTTGTAGTTGTACTTGATGAAGTGGAACTTGAAGTAGTCTTGGGAACCCACTTGACCAAGGCCTTAGGAGCTTCTTCAAATGCATCAATTTCCTCTTGAAGCTTGTCCTTGCCTTTTTGCTTGTGGTCTTGTGGTGGAAGATCATCTTGAGCTTGTGTCCCTTTGAGAGAAGTAGGATCATACTTCTCTTGTTGAGGAACAAACTTCGTCTTGGGGTATTGATCTTCTTCCCACTCAACTCCATTGGCATTGAACTTTCGTTCAAAACCAACACCTTGATTCTTCGGGTGCCTTCCTTGCTTGCGTACAATTTCCTCGAATTGCTTACTTCCGGCAAGGCTCTTGTAAACACCTTTCTCTATAATTCCCTTCAATAAGCTATTTTCTTGCTCAAGTGTAACTTGGCTAAGAGAATCATTAGTGGAATCAAGAGAACTGCTAGAAGCAACAATATTTGATTTAGCATGATTGTTGTTACTACTAGAGGAAGAATCTTTCTTGTTCTTGTTACTAGACTTGACTTGAGGCATGTAAGTGGATAAGAGTAAACGCTTGGCAATGTAAGAAGAACTTTTCTTACGAAGATCATCATTGATTTCTTTTAAGAACTCATGCTCTTGCTCAAGGTTGAGCTTTTCAAAGCGCAATTTCTCATGAGTCCTTAAAAGTTCTCGATGATCTCCTAAGATAGTTTCATGAGCTAACTTAAGAATGTTTAGTTCTTTAGTTAGAGACTCAATCTTCTCCTTATCATTGTCACTCGTTTTATCTTGATTAGCATGATTAATTGACGTTTCATCATAGTATTCATCACTAGAGTTGTCAACAAGTAAATCATCATCACCTAACAAGTCATCTTCATCACTATTGAAATCAACATACTCGGGGTGTGATACCTTTGGGCCTTTAGCCATGAAGCATGTTCCAACTCCTTCATTTGGTGAGTCAAATATGTCGTAGGAGTTGGTTGTCACAAGTGCTAGACCGACAACACCTTCATCTTGAGTATATTCGGAGTCGGGGTGATAGCTTCTCTCAGAGTGGTTGTCGGAGTCGGAGCCGGATACCCATTCACCAACATGAGCTTGATGTCTTCGTTTTGTGTAGCTCCTTGATGACTTGTCCTTTCTTTCCGAATCCTTGCTTCTCCGTGAGGGTCTTCGTTCATAACGATCATCTCTACTCCTTCTTTCTCTAGATGGTGATTCTTCTCTTCTACTTCTTCTCTTGGGAGAATCTTCTCTTCTCTTGTAGGGGGCCGTACACTCATTGGAATAGTGTCCGGACCTTCCACAATTGTAGCAATTTTGCTCTCGACTAGAAGATCTTTTGTCATTGTAGGACCTTGACTTGGAGCTTCTCTCTTTGCTTCTACTCTTGTAGAACTTGTTGAAGTTCTTCACCATTAAGCTCAATTCTTGATTGAAGGTTTGTTTCTCACTTGATGATGTGGGGGCTTCACATGAGGCTTTGTAAGCACCACTTGATTTGTTGTGAAGTTCCTCTTTATCCTTGAGTGACATCTCATGAGCAACAATTCTTCCGATGACTTCTGTTGGCTTGAGATCTTTGTAATTTGGCATCATTTGTATCAATGTGCACACGGTATCATATTTTCCATCCAAGGCTCTTAGGATCTTCTTGATGATGAATCTATCGGTCATCTCTTCACTCCCTAAGCCGGCAATCTCATTTGTGATAAGAGCAAGCCTAGAGTACATTTCAGTGACACCTTCACCATCCTTCATTTTGAACTTGTCAAGTTGACTTTGAAGCACATCCAATTTGGATTGCTTGACGGAGTCGGTACCTTCGTGCATATCAATCAAAGTATCCCAAATTTCCTTTGCATTCTCAAGACGGCTGATTTTGTTGAATTCTTCAGGGCACAATCCGTTGAAGAGAATATCACAAGCTTGAGCGTTGTATTGCAGCATTTTCAACTCTTCCGCGGTAGCTTCACGGTTCGGTTCTTTCCCATCAAAGAATTCACCTTGCAAGCCAATACACACAATAGCCCAAACGGTGGGGTTATGTCCAAGAATATGCATTTTCATCTTATGCTTCCAACTAGCAAAATTAGTGCCATCAAAGTAAGGACCTCTACGGTGATAATTTCCCTCGCTAGACGTCATACTCTCCTAGGTTGTGAAACCAAGGCTATGACCACCAAAAGCTATGGAAATCAAAGAAAATGGAAACCAAAGCTCTGATACCACTTGTGTAGGATCGAAAGTATGTCTAGAGGGGGGGGATTAGACTACTTGACCAAATAAAAATCTAGCCTTTTCCCAATTTTAGTTCTTGGCAGATTTTAGCTATCTTAGCACAAGTCAAGCAATCTCCACACAATTCAAGCAAGCATGCAAAAGAGTATATGAGCAGCGGAAAGTAAAGCATGCAACTTGCAAGAATGTAAAGGGAAGGGTTTGGAGGATTCAAACGCAATTGGAGACACGGATGTTTTTGTCGTGGTTCCGATAGGTGGTGCTATCGTACATCCACGTTGATGGAGACTTCAACCCACGGGTAACGGTTGCGCAAGTCCACGGAGGGCTCCACCCACGAAGGGTCCACTAAGAAGCAACCTTGTCTATTCCATCACGGCCGTCGCCCACGAAGGACTTGCCTCACTAGCGGTAGATCTTCACGAAGTAGGCGATGTCCTTGCCCTTAAAAACTCCTTGGTTCAACTCCACAATCTTGTCGGAGGCTCCCAAGTGACACCTAGCCAATCTAGACACCACTCTCCAAGAAGTAACAAATGGTGTGTTGATGATGAACTCCTTGCTCTTGTACTTCAAATGATAGTCTCCCCAACACTCAACTCTCTCACACAGGATTTGGATTTGGTGGAAAGAATATTTGAGTGGAAAGCAACTTGGGGAAGGCTAGAGATCAAGATTCATATGGTTGGAATGGAATATCTTGACCTCAACACAAGTGTAGGTGGTTCTCTCTCAGAAAATGTGTATTGGAAGTGTAGGTATGTTCTGATGGCTCTCTCCGCGAATGAAGAGTGGGTGGAGGGGTATATATAGCCTCCACACAAAATCTAACCGTTACACACAATTTGCCAAACTCGGTGGGACCGAATGATTAAACTCGGTCGGACCGATTCAGCAAACCTAGTGACCGTTAGGATTTTCGGTGGGACTGAGATGCAACTCGGTAGGACCGATATGGTTAGGGTTAGGGCATAACGTAATCTCGGTGTGACCGATTACACAAACTCAGTGGGTCGATTTTGGTAATAAGCTAACCAGAGAGTTGGTCGGGTAAATTCAGTGGGACCGATTCGCTCATCTCGGTGAGACCGAAATTTTACAAAAGGGAAACAGAGAGTTTACATTGCAATCTCGGTGGGACCGATCGCTCATCTCGGTAAGACCGAAATGTTACGAAGGGAAACAGAGAGATTACAATCCCATCTCGGTGAGACCGAGATCCCTATCGGTGAGACCGATTTGCTAGGGTTTGTGGCAGTGGCTATGACATTTGAAACTCGGTGGCGCCGGATAGAAAGAATCGGTGGGGCCGAGTTTGACTTTTGGTTTAGGTCATATGTGGGTGTGGGAAGGTAGTTGAGGGTTTTGGAGCATATCACTAAGCATTTTGAGCAAGCAAGCCATTAAGCAACACCTCATCCCTCCTTGATAGTATTGGCTTTTCCTATAGACTCAATGTTATCTTGGATCACTAAAATATAAAATGTAGAGTCTTGAGCTTCAAGCTTGAGCCAAACTTTTTGTCCTTAGAATTTTGAGGGATCCACTTTCCTCATCCATGCCATGCCATTCATTGAGATTTTCCTGAAATATTAATCTTGGAATAATGTTAGCTCAATGAGCTATATGTTGTTAGGAATTACCAAAACCACCCAGGGATAGTTGCACTTTCATAGTGTTATATGTGTTATGTACTAGGTTGTGATCTTGGGAAACATTACAAATAGCTATTAGGGATTGAGAAAGAGTGTTATCGCAGTCTATAGGATGGAGAGGAGGCTAAGAATAGGAGAACCAAAGTCATTAGACATGGAGAAGACGAGGGAAGATGAGAGAGCAAGGACAGTGGAGAGTAAGTTGGTGGTGGATCGTGTCGGTGGTTTTCATAGAGAAGATGACAGTGGGAAAGTCAACTGAAGGCTGAGAATGGTAGGGCATGGGTGGGTAGAATCCTCCTCTGCCCAAACACATATCCACAGAAAATTTCTATACACACCCACTTCAATACCCATGGGTACAAATTGACACTCATGACGAGAAAGTCACATTGTAATTCACCTTTCTATTATGCCTCACAGAAATATGAAGCAATATTTTGGGATGGGTTGTGGAGGAGATCCGAGACATCCACATCCCTTGACATTATTTAATGAAAGAGTTGAAGTATGTCCACATAAATCACAACTAAAAATAGAATCTTAGAAAATCAAAGGGTTTGAAAAAACCTATGAAGAATTAAAACCACATAGATCCATCTTAATCCCAACTACCCAATGCTCGATCAAACTACCACAAGGTAACACAACAAGGAATGATATAGAATGTCCTTCCACTTCGAGAAGAGTTGTGGCGGGGCTCCACTAACTATGGTATGGATGAATTTGGAAAGAGTAAAATATATGATGTAGTTCACTGATCAGATAAAAATGTATGGAAAGCCTCATAAGAAAAAAAAGAATATAATCATTGAATTAAATAATCAACCATCCAAAAAGGTGCTTCGGTTTTGGGAAAATGCCATCCACCTCATACATACAGAAATGAAGTTCCACTCATGCAGATTTTTTATAAGACAAAAAAACAAAGGCAAGCTGAAAACAAAGACAATAATGACGAGTCTAGCATCTACCTAGTGTGCACACTAGAATAAAATATAAACTCATGTCACACATACATATCCTAACAATGGATTCAATTTCTTAACAAGACTAGTGACTAAATTAAGGTACTCGAGAGATACAAGATTTCCACACTACCGATGGAAAGTACTATAGAAATCCAATTCAGAAAATGGAATAAATAACAATTGTAATCGACGTATTCTATAGCATGTGAATGTCTGGAAGTAACATATTCATACAAGTGAGATAACATATTAGAAATCGGTATAATGTTATTCATTGATTATTTCTAGTGAAATTAGTACACATGTTGCACTGCCAAATTGAGAACGTCGTTATACCTTAAAACTTTGATATGGTTCCACACAACTATAGTTGGGGTCGACCGCGTGGAGAGACGTGGGGACTGATACAAGGATTGTGGGGTGCAGAGATGGCTCGGTAGATTTTTGGCAGCTATGGCTACTGAAAGGACATGGATATCGCCTAGAGGGGTGAATAAGCGCTTTAAAATAATTACGGTTTAGGTTTGAAGAAATGTGGAATAAAACTAGCATTTAATTTGTCAAGCACAAAACCTAAATCAACTAGCTCACCTATGTGCTCCAACAACTTATTCTAAGCAAGATAAACAACTAAGTGATAGCAAGATATATAACATGAAACACTGTAGCTATCACAAAGTAAAGTTCATAAGTAAAGGGCCCGGGTAACAGATAACCGAGGCACGAGGAGTCTACGATGCATCCCGAAGTTCACACCCTTGCGGATGCTAATCTCCGTTTGGAGCGCAGTGGAGGCACAATGCTCCTCAAAATACCACTAGGGCCACCGTAATCTCCTCACGCCCTTGCACAATGAAAAGATGTCGTGATTCCATTAAGAGACCCTTGAGGGCGGTCACCGAATCCATACAATTGGCAACCCTTGGGGCGGTCACTGAACCCGTACAATTTGCTCGGGGCAATCTCCACAACCTAATTGGAGACCGCGAAGCTTGCCTGGAGCTTTACACCACAATGATTGAGCTACACGACACAACTAACCGTCTAGGGCACCCAAGCACCGAAGAGGCACAAGCTCTAGGGTGCCCAAACACCCACATGTAATAAGCTTCTCAACTATTTACTTTCACGTATCACCATGGAGAGCTCAAATCGATGGAACTAATGCAATGCCAAGAGCACACGGAGTGCTCAAATCCTTCTCACCCAAATCCAACCACGACAACAAAAGCTATGGAGGAATATGAGAGGAAGAACCAAGAAGAGAACACAAAGAACTCTAAGATCTAGATCAAAGGGGTTCCCCTCACTTAGAGGAGAGATGGATTGGTGGAAATATAGATCTAGATCTCCTCTCTCTTTCCCCTAAAAAACTAGCAAGAATCATGGGAGGAATAGATAGAAGGCGGAGTTTTTGGAGGTCGACAATGGAGGAGAAAGCTGCCCAAAGTCGTTGGGGGGAATGGAACAGAAGACCCCCTTTTATAGTGGGGGCTCGAATCCAACCGCTAAGTGCACTGGTGGTGCACAAGCGATACTAATGGTTGGGGAAGCAGTACTACCACCTAGAGCGGCAGTTCCAGCCATAGACAGTGAGTACAGCTAGTATCGGAGTAGTAGTGCCGGTAAATGTCACTAGGTACAGAGGAACCGGTGGTACTAGAGCGATGGTAGAGCGAAAGTACCGTGTAGTGCGGTACTACCGTGCCACTTCCGTTCATAAAACAGAGACCAACCGAAGCCATTTCCCAAGCGGCAGTAGGAGCGGCACTGATCTGCGGAAGTACCGCCTAAGAGGTACTACCATGGACTAGAGCGATACTACCGCCTGGGTGCTTTAAAAATATCTCAGGCAAACAGTTGGATGCAAGTAAGACCAAAACTACCATAACTTCTACAAACGAACTCCAAAACCAGTGAACTCAAGCTTGTTGGTTATATCAAAAACTAGCAATGGAGAAGAAATGTCAATAGGACAAGGAAGAGAACCTTCCCCAAATATGAACCGGCAAAACCTCCAACATAAAAAACACA
Source organism: Triticum urartu (assembly GCF_003073215.2). NCBI lineage: Eukaryota > Viridiplantae > Streptophyta > Magnoliopsida > Poales > Poaceae > Triticum > Triticum urartu. Next base: position 491,980,949 of record NC_053026.1, on the reverse strand, counting down.
ATAGGTGATGCATACTAAATCCGTTTTCAATGAACTTGAGCTTTGTAGTGAAGATGGCCACAAGCTTCAAAACTCTTTATAATGGAAAAGCTCTTGCCAGTCCATGCCAGTCCATGCTTATCATAGAGCTCTTTCTGCGCCTTCTTGCATAGGCATGGGGCCTCGCATTGTAGTTCCCTCGCCCCCATCATGGCACCACACAACTCCTCCTCCTGGCCACCGTGTTGTTAGGCAACCCCCAAGAGCATAGCCCTCCAGTGACCTCCATGATGCTCCGCCCATGACAGTGACTTGCTCTCCATTGATGTAATCAGCCAACTCAAGAGAGGAATGTCAATGAGTGAGGTGGTGCAGGGTTGCGTCTATTAGTGATGAGAAGCGGGGATGAGGAGGTGACGTCATTGTGTGTGGGGGGGGGGGTCAACAACGGGGAGCTTGTTGTAAGATTAGCACGTGGTCGTCAACGTCCCGGATTGCCTTGCGTTGGGACGGGAACGAGCGAACGTCAGTTGGTTATTATGGTTTTCGTAAAAAGGACCCCAATATGTCGCGCCTGTCAACTGGAGGGCAGGCTCCAGTGAACGTTTTGTTCACTAGGGGAGGTTCATTCCAGCAAACTAAATTGCCCCATGTGGAACGTTCACTCGAGCGGTCCAACGCGACTCACAGCTGGCCCAGATAGCATGCGGGGGAAAATGGTAGGCCCAGTGAATTGTTTTTTTAAAATACCATCGGAATATAATAAAAATTATGATGCATAAAAGGTAGAGAACATAAATTTACATATTGTTATGCTCTAAAAATATGAAAAATGCCTATATTTTCTTTGCCAGAAACAAGAAATAAAATTACCATGCTATAAACTAAAAAATGCCATGCTCTTTATAAAAGAAAAAAGCACGCTATTTATGATAAAAAATTGACATGTTCGTACTAACTAAAATTTCCATGCTCTACCAAAATTACATGCTCTTTATAAATAAAATGCCGTTCTCTTTAAAATAATAAATGACATGTTTTATAGAAAAAATGCCAAGCTCTTTATAATAAAAACGACATGCTCTACAAAAAATTCCATGCTATTTAAAAAGTGCCATGCTCTTAATAAAAAAATGACATGTTATTTGAAAAAATGCCATGATAATTAAAAAATTCCATGCTCTTAACAACAAAAATGACATGCTATTTTAAAAAATGGCATGCTATTAAAAAATGTGATGCTACTTTAAAAAAATGCCATGCTATTCAAAAAATGACATGTAATTTTTTTTTAAATGTCATGCTCTTAATAACAAAAATGCCATGCTCTCACAAATAAAAATGCCATGGTATATACATTGCAAATGCCATGGTTTCTAAAAAATTACATGGTTCCTACACAAAAATGCCATGCTACCTATAATATAATTGCACATGGCAAGTTTAGAAGGTTTCCCCTCTAAACAAAGGTACATGGCAAAAAACAAATATAATTTGCACATGTCAATTTTCTTAAAGCAAGTTCTCTAAAAAAGCATGGCAGCCTTTTGGATTTGTAGGGATTTTTTATTTTAAAAATATGGAATCTTTTTTGGAAATTTCTGGATTTTTTCAGTTGAAGATTTCAAACTAAAAAAGAATTCATTTTAGCTTAAAAAAATATGGCAAGTTTGATGTGAAATGTCCACAACCAGCTTCGGGTCCATTTGCTCTACCACAGAGCTATGGACCCACCAGCTTCCGGCCCACCCAGAACAAAGGGCCCTGAAAGGCCCATAAACGATGGGAAACCGGAAAAGCTCCTTCGCGGTCACTCGCTGGAGCGATTGAATCGATCCGAACGAAGCGTCCTGCGACAAATTCTTGGTATCACGCCGGGGGCCCACCACATATCGCTAAGAAGTGCTAAGACATGCAAAGCCCACCCAATAATCTCCATATAATCTGCCCCCCTGATTTTGGGGGGCGAGGGGGGCCCACACTAAGGCTGCCCGTAATGAGAGTATCATAGGTAGTATCATACATGCCAACTAAGCAAGTTTGATGAGGTGGCATAAAATTAAATGAAGAAAGAGAGACTTGAATATCATATCATGATACCGTATCATATTAAATGATGTGCTACTTTGTGTCATGCATGACAATAAATTTAGTCATTTATGATACCAACTTATAATAGTATGCATTAGGGATGTAGTATCATAGACTAATATCATATGCATGATACTAGTATATGATACTCCCCGTTACAACCAGCCTAATTACCATAATCCTTACCCTGATCATAAACGTAACCTGGTCCACACCTTCCAAATCGGGAGATCCTTGGCCTGTCGGAAAGCGAGCGTTGGCACGCGCGCGCGCGGAATAGCAACGCCCGAAACACATGGACGTTCCTACCGCGATCAGTCAGCATGCATACAACACGTCAGGGCATCTTCTTAGCCGTCAGATCAGCAAAACGCACGGCTGAGATCACCGGAGGGACGCGTCCAGACGTCCCACGACGATCGGAGTCGCAGACCGCCTCCGATTCACCATGAAGCACGCACGCACGCTATGCCGCTATATATACGAACGACGGCAAAGCAAAACAGATCAATCAAATCAAATCAAACCAAGCAAAACGAGTCAGTCGAGATCGATGGCTCGTGCGCCGATGTGGATGTTCGCTACGCTCGTCGCGGCATTGCTTCTCGTGATGCCAGCCGCTTCCGCTGCGCCCACGGGCGGCGACGCGGGCACCGTGATCGGCATCGACCTCGGCACCACCTACTCGTGCGTCGGCGTCTACCGGAACGGCCGCGTCGAGATCATCGCCAACGACCAGGGCAACCGGATCACCCCCTCCTGGGTCGCCTTCGCCGACGGCGGCGAGCGGCTCATCGGCGAGGCCGCCAAGAACCAGGCGGCCGCCAACCCAGAGCGCACCATCTACGACGCCAAGCGCCTCATCGGCCGGGACTTCGCCGACGCCGTCGTGCAGCGGGACATCAAGCTGCTGCCCTACTCGGTCGTCGACCGCAAGGGCAAGCCGCACATTCAGGTGCGGGTCAAGGACGGCGACGTGCGCGTCTTCAGCCCCGAGGAGGTCAGCGCCATGGTGCTCTCCAAGATGAAGGAGACCGCCGAGGCCTACCTCGGCGAGAAGGTCACGCACGCCGTGGTCACCGTGCCGGCCTACTTCAACGACGCGCAGCGCCAGGCCACCAAGGACGCCGGCGTCATCGCCGGGCTCAACGTCCTCCGCATCGTCAACGAGCCCACCGCGGCAGCGATCGCCTACGGCATCGACGAGAAGGGGCCCGAGAAGAACGTCCTGGTGTTCGACCTTGGCGGCGGCACCTTTGATGTCAGCGTGCTGTCCATCGACAATGGCGTGTTCGAGGTCCTGGCCACCAACGGCGACACTCACCTCGGCGGCGAGGACTTCGACCAGCGCCTGATGGACTACTTCATCAAACTGATCAAACGGAAGCACGGCCGGGACATCAGCGGCGACCTGCGCGCGCTGGGGAAACTGCGCCGGGAGTGCGAGCGCGCCAAGCGCGCGCTCAGCAACCAGCACCAGGTGCGCGTCGAGATCGAATCGCTCTTCGACGGCGTCGACTTCTCGGAGCCGCTCACCAGGGCACGGTTCGAGGAGCTCAACAACGATCTTTTCCGGAAGACGATGGTGCCGGTGAAGAAGGCCATGGCGGACGCTGGGCTCAGCAAGGCTGACATCGATGAGATCGTGCTCGTCGGCGGCAGCACCAGGATTCCCAAGGTGCAGCAGCTCCTCAAGGAATACTTCAACGGCAAGGAGCCCAACAAGGGGGTCAATCCCGACGAGGCCGTCGCGTACGGCGCCGCCGTGCAGGCCAGCATCGTGAGCGGACACGTCGACGAAAACACCAAGAAAATGATCCTGATCGATGTCGCGCCGCTTACACTAGGCCTGGAGACGGTCGGCGGTGTGATGACGAAGCTGATCCCGAGGAACACGGTGGTGCCGACGAAGAAGACGCAGGTGTTCACGACGTTCCAGGACAAGCAGACCACCGTGTCCATCAAGGTCTACGAGGGCGAGAGGAGCATGACCAAGGACAACAGGCTCCTCGGCAAGTTCGATCTCTCTGGAATCGCACCAGCTCCGAGGGGCACGCCGCAGATCGAGGTGACGTTCGAGGTGGACGTGAACGGCATCCTGCACGTGAAGGCGGCGGACAAGGGCACCGGCAAGTCGGAGAAGATCACCATCACCAACGAGGGCGGCCGGCATAGCCAGGAGGAGATCGACCGGATGGTGCGCGAGGCAGAGGAGTTCATGGAGGAGGATGGCAAGGTCAAGGAGAGGGTCGACGCCAGGAACAAGCTCGAGGCGTACGTATACGACATCAAGAACACGGTCGACGGCAAGATGGCCGACGCCATGGAAGGGGACGAGAAGGAGAAGGTCCAGGATGCAATGAGGGAGGTGAACGAGTGGCTCAACGACAACCCGGAGGCAGAGAAGGAGGACTACGATGAGAAGCTCCGGGAGCTTGAAGACCTGTGCAACCCTGTCATCTCGGCGCCGTACCAGAGGTCTGGAGCTGCACCGGATGATAGCAACACTGAAGAGGACGATCATGATGAACTCTAGGCATGGGCAGCTTGCTAGATCTTTAGTATTAGTATATTAGTACTATAGTTTCATTTTTTATCTATGTTGCATCTTCCTGTAATATAAACCTGTGATGTAAATAATCCTCTTTTGTAGCTTATTAATCACTAGTTCAACGTAATTTTCCCCAATCTTTTATGTGCACTCTTTGTTTCAATGAGTCACTGGAAAGCAGGTATAACTCTAGCGAATCTCTAGACTTGTGTGTGTACTTACTCACTATCCAAATTCTTGTCAAAACTTACGTTTTGCCCTGAATTTGTAGTGACCAAAGTACTCATCTCGCGAGAGTTTTGTGGCTTCTGGTGCATTTATCTCAAAAAAAAAAATTCACCCGCAAAAAAAAAAATCACATAGGGGGCCTAGATTGGACACTTTTAGCCTATGGCCCCTCCAAACAAGCATATAGGCTAGAAGGTTATGCTTAATATTGATTTTATGGTTGTTGAGATGGTTACAGATAGCATGATATTGCATACACCGTCTCTAGGCCGGCGGAAAGTAGGCAAATGCCTAATATCGGCTCTCGCACTTTTCCATCCTTAGCAGAAAAACGTGTGATGCTGATGTTTACCTTGCATGATCAAGTAAACAGAAAACAAGTGAGTACAGCTCATGCAGTTTTCAGCACCATCTTTCTTACCATTTTGTCTTGCATAGAGATCCACCGAAAGTGGCCAACTAATGGTTTCTTACTTGTCACAACAACTTTTGGCACTCAAACTCTCAAAGTAACTTTTTCTATGGACAGTTCAGTATGACTTGACTTCTTGAAAATGTTCAAACTACACCCCAGATTTTGGATTGTGTTAAACTCTCTCGGTCTCTCCCGTGGTGTGCTATCAAATTCTTGATGAAATTGTTCTCAAAAAAAAAAATCTTGATGAAATTATAGCTCAAGTGCAGTCTTTTGATTTTTGAATATACTGGTGCAACCATCTATGTTCCATTCCAGTGCAACCCAACTGAGTCTATAAATTCTGGATCCAGCAACACTTAACGAAATCAGCCGTTGAGATTTTTGGCTGGCTTCTTCTTACCATAACATTAGTATTCCAAGATATATGACTATATAACAACAAAAGCTCATAAATATAAAACAAATGAGCAACAACTAATTTGATGACGCTTTTCGGGGCTAGTGCTTTTATATATGATGCTCTTAATGCCCTTGCAAGTAACAAGCGTCGATCTTGTATGTTACACCAGGAGTAGAGTATTACAGTTTGATTGAGAAACATACACAACTGTGCAACACTACGAACACACATACAAATTTGCTCCATGTTCTCAATTCCTACTCTCCTGCCGCCACCACGGCGAGTGGTGGTCGTTGGGGCCGGACCCCGGGTAGTCCTCCAGCTGCATCTCCATCTCCATCCTCCTGCTGACAGCACCGCGGTCTACCTCTCCCGCTACGACAGCCTGGGGTGATCATACCAAAAAATTCAGGTCAAATACAGTTTGCACCTGACATAGTATGGTCTGAAACTGCCAGTAGCTGCTTGCATGAACACAGATAGCTAGAATACTATCATCACCTGACCATCTGCTCCACTGGAAGCTGGGATTGCGTCGGTCTTCTGCAGCTGCTCCCTCGGGGCCGCTGGTGCATATGGGAATAAAATCGTCCTCTCAATCAGGCAGAACAATATAACAAAATCTCTAGATGGCATGAGATGATTACCAGCTGAGAATGAAATGGCAGCCCTTGAAGCATGGATGAGGCAGCAGAAGCCGAGCAGAGACACCACTGCCAGATGCAGCGCAGGCAATCTCTCCATCTGTCTCCTCTTAAGCATTTCTTCAAGTGCTCCTACTCTTCTTCTTCTGCAACCATGAGGAGGGTTCATGTAGAGGGCCTGAACTGCAAGCTATTTTATAGCACAGTTAAAAGTTGTCATGGAGCAAGGAGCCACCCACAGAATGAGGCCTCTGAAGCATCCTCCACAACCTTAGTTAGTTGCTATATAAGTAGTTCATCACCTTTTCCAAGTGCTTCATTAGCTCACATGATGAGCTTTTTATGACTGGAAAGGAGGTGGTTAGCATTTCGTAGGCATGCGTGCTGTTTCTTGAAAACTCGGCGAATTGCTCGGCAAGCACGCGAAAAGGGGCGAGCAAAAAGGAATGATTATGGCCAGGAATAGGTTGCAAGGGGTAAAAGTAAAGCAGAAAGCTAGGGCTCAATGTAATTTCTTGCATATAGGATGGTGACATGGTGCAGATGGCTCTGAGGATTTTTTTTTTCCTTCCAATCCGGTACCGGATATTCTTATCCTGATCAATGCAGCCAGTGTGGGCTTAAGACTTCAGGTAAACTAAAGTTTGTTGAGTGCCTTTATTTGGAGCTCATAGTGGCCTCAGCACTTAGGTAGATAGTTTGTGAGCCTCCACTAAGCTGAATCAACTTATCTGATCAAATAAAACTGCACTCAAAAGCTCATCAAGTTGGCTTTACCCAGTTGAACCTCGACACCTAGCAGAGAACATCCTAACGTCAAAGTTTGTCTCTAGTTTGACATGATCAACACTACATTCAAAAAATGGCAAACAATGCCAGACATTGGCCGGACTACTCGTCTAAGTTATATACAGGCCTGAGGGCTCAAGCGGCCTTGGTCGGGTTTTTTTTTTCGAGCCGTGATGAGCTGTGTTTATTTAGAGAAGAACTTCCAGATCTCCCTCTCGGGGGGCTCGGCAACAAGGTGCACACCAAAAGCGCCCTCCTCATCGACCAATGCTCTGAGCTGCCGCACCGCACTGCTGGAGCCGATGTAGTTCTTTTTCGCCGTGAGATACATCACTCCATAGGGTGGCCGCAGGCACTGCAAGGGCAGGAAAAACAGAGTGAATGAAGGTAAGGTTAAGCAGGTTCAGTTTCGAGGTAGATGGCGAATCTGCATAATGCCCCCCAGGAAAGTACTCACTGCCTTTATTGGGCATCTCATGCCGAGAAAGAGTCTTCCCTGACAAAATGACACGGAGAGTAGCATTACACATCTAGTAACTAACCTTTTTGATGAGTGAATAAAGGTTTTGAAGAGAACTTGCGGAGTAAGGGATCTCATTCACCAACACTATGTCATATCAACCCTCATCTCCTGCACAGGCCTCGTTTCCCCTCTCCCATGCATGGCTGCCTGACAGTTTTGTTGATCGCCTTGACGAGGTTTCGTGGCAGATATTGTTCCCATCCTGGCTGCTGCAACCATCCAAAAAATCGTCTTCACAGAACCCTAGCCCTATGCCGGACGATGCATCCACCTCGTCCTCCTGTATCACTGACAGGACCGTGTGAAGCTCATCCCACTCCCCAGCATAGAAATGGATGTCTTGAGACAACTGTTGCCATGATGGAGCAAGAGGGCTTCCTTGTTGGTGGCTCTGGTTGTCTCGAGTTTGCTCGAGATTTGCGAGTACATTGGGGATTGTTCTGCATCTTATTATTCCAGCACTGGGATCCTGAAAATGTACTGTTGAAGCTCCCTAAAATGTTTGGAAAGAGGGCATTAGAAGCCTAAACGTTGCATTTTTTTTCAGAAAAGAAACAAGGATATTCATTGTTGGTGCATTAGCCAAAGACAGTACAGGTAAGTACGCTTTTTTGTGCATGAATGGAACAACAATGAACAGCAGTATACTAGATAGATAAACTATGGTAAATGACTTGGGTACTGAAGGCAAGTGAAATCTGAAGTTACTTTTTTTAAGTAATATAGATAAGTCATGGATAGCTGCAGTACCTTCAGGCAAGAAAATATCCCAGGAAGCCCATATCTGCAGCCCAGCTGCATCAGAAAATAATAATTAAACAGTTGCCAAAGAACCACAAATTGATCAGAGTATGCCAATATATGTGGTTCGCATTAGGACGTAAAGAAACAGACCAAGCCCCAAGAAGTAATTTCAGTGAAAGAACCTTTATTTATTGTGCACACTGATAAGTACAACACATACTGAAAACAACGTTTCAAGCCAGGCAATAGGCTCGATACCAACTTAGAGGATGGGAGCGTGTTAGTGTTGGTGAAAATACATGATTAATGAGAAGGACAATACATTTGTTAGGTGGAGATCAATAGATCGCTAGAACCACTTGTTGTTCACAGCTTTTCATAGTTATTGCACTTAATATTCTAGTGTTTGAAGGTAAGAACAATATCTACAGTGTGCAGCCTTTGCATTGCTGCCTACATAAATCGATTTAAGGACGAAATTAACAAATAAATGGACATTGGGTAGTACTTAGTCTTTGTGAGTTTGTGTCATTCGCAGTCCTTCATATAAGAAAATTGGCTTGAGGCAGTACACTATTAAACAAACAGTAAGCGCTACAAACTAAATGCATGAACATAGCTTTACTAGAAGTACTGCATGCATACATGGAACAAAGCTAGAGTTGTACCTCTAAAACCCATTTGCTTCTGAACGTCAGTAGTCCATCACGGATCTCATTCTTCAGAACATTTACTAGCTCGAGTGAACTCTCACAGCATTTCAAGGGCCCTAGTGTAAGATAATTAAATCCGGACCTTCACCTTTCCAAGTAGTAAGTACAATGATATGCCTGGTGGGGCTATTACTCTTACCTTCACCTTTTGGAGTTGCAAGATCTGATCTAGATAGTCCCACAATAATGCTTATCCAGAGGAATCACAAACGAGTACCAATTGTATGCCTACCACATAAATAGCCCTCCTCTGGATATGCCTACCACATAAATAGCCCTCCTGACCCGTTGGCTCTGGCGCATCGCCAATGGCGATGGTGGCCTTTGGTTCACCATCATCCAGAACAAGTACCTTCGGGGCCAGCCACTCGCATTCTGTCAGCGATCTGGTGGCTCCCAGTTTTGGCAGGCCGTCATCCAGCTGTTGCCTGTGCTCCGCATCGGCACGTCCATCTCGGTTGGCACGGGGTCCGCGACCCTGTTCTGGTTTGATCGGTGGACCGGCGACCTCCCCCTGGCCGTGCGATTCCCGGAGCTTTTTGCCATTGCGGTGGACCCTCAGGTTTCTGTCGAGACGGCCCTTATTGACTTAGGGCGCCTCGCCTTCCGTCGCCCCTTTGGCCCGCCGGAAATGGCCGCTTGGGATGCCCTCCTCCAGGACATCGCCCTCCTCCCGATGAACGTTGACGACACCCCTGACTCCATATCTTGGCGACTGGAGCCCTCGGGCTGCTTTTCCACTAAATCCCTCTACGCGGCCATCGCCCCCTCGCCGGCCCCCGAGCCCTTTAGCCTGATTTGGGATATCCACTTGCCACTGAAAATCAGGATCTTATGGCAGTGGATCCGTGGACGCCTCCCGTCTGGGGTGGAGGTACTTAAGCGCAATGGACCTGGCGATGGGATCTGCCCCCTGTGCGGCACGGTGGAGGATGCTAACCACATCTTCTTCTCTTGCTTCACGGCCCAGTTTCTATGGTCCTGTTTCTGCGAGACAGTCGGTGGCCAGTGGTGCAACACCAACTTCCCTGACTTGCTTGCGGAAATCCACGCCTCCCCTCCCCGCTACCGCCATATTAGATGGCTATGCGTGGGGGTTCTTGCCTGGATGCTTTGGACCGTTCGCAATAAGCTTGTCATCCAGAAGGTGCCTCTTCAACGTGCAACTGACGCAGTCTTTAAAATGTGTGGTTACTTGCAGCTTTGGCGGCCGCTTAGCCACCCCCAGGACCGGGATGCCATCAACACTCTCCTCGCCGACCTTCGATCGATGGCCTTCCGCTTGGCGCCCCCGCTTCCACCCCCCCCCCCCCCCCCCTCCCCCCCCCCCCCCCCCCCCCTCCCCCCAAGCCCGACTAGTTCCTCCTTCTGCGCTCCGTGTGTGCGAGTTTTTTTCTGTTTTCAGGGCTTGTTGAGCTGTGCCCTCAGCACTAACCCTTGGATACCCCCTGTTTGTGAGACTTGTGTGTGTGTGCGTGAACCTTGTTGGATGTTTGGCTTGGGCAGTTGCTTTATAATATAAAGCGGGGCGAAAGCCTTTTTCGGCAAATAGCCACTATGATTAAAGCACAAGTCCATAAATCTGAACAAAAATAAGCTGGAACAAATAGCAAGAATAGGAAAAAGTAATCAACCACCTTGAACATATTCATGCCGTGCATTTCGATATTGTTGCCCGCATACTTGTACGGATGAACATTCTGCATACAAATGCAAACAATGCCAGCTCAGTCAGCAGATAACGAAATGCCCTTATGGACGGGGAATGTTCTGAACAGGCAGGACTTGTAACTTTGCCATGAACAACAATTGGAAACAAGCAACCTGTGATGGGACGATCTCGACGGCCGGCGTGACTGATCCCTCTCTGGCACGATGTCGACGCAGTGAGCTGTGGCCTTGTCATGAGACAGTAAGCCGGCGAGGCACTACGAGAGCAGCGACGGCGACCACATTGTTTCGCTTCTGGTCAGTCTGAAACAGCAAAATCACAAATTAGGTTGAAAACCATAGTACATCCCACATCACCAGTACCCCATTATTATCTCATCTAAAAAAAGACATTAACAGTAGCCGGAATAGAGGGGAGAACAGAGTAGCTACACCGCCCCCAATCCCCATCTCATGAATCAAGAAAACATAACCAAGCAACAGCAAGTGCTAGCATCGCAAGGCAAGATCAAAACGAAGGGGTGGAAGGTTTTACCTGCTTCAACGCAGGATCTGACCCCGGCGGAAAACCAGCAAAATCTCGCCGGACGCCGGAGTCGGAGAGGGGAGAAAATGAATCCAATCAACCGAAGGAAGGAGGCAGTTGGCTCATCCGGAAACGGAGGAGGAGAGATGTTCGCGCGTGTGAAAAGTGAAACAGATGCGGAGATGGGCGAGAATCCGAGCGCTGTGTTCGTCTCCGTTCTCTGACAGTCTGATTCGCTGGGACGCTGCCGGCGAGTTCGTCTCCATTAATCTCCAGAATGCCACTGCTGTCTGATTTTTTGTTTTTTGAGGTAAGCCACTGCTGTCTGATGGGACAAGGCCTCTCGCATGACCGTGGGCCTTGACGGGCCGCCCCTGCTCGGCCCGGCCGGGCTCCTCCCGTACACAGGCCGGCCGTACGGGGCACGCAAGCAGTGGCGCGCTCGCGGGTTCCGAGACCAGCGGCCGACCGCGCAGACCGGTGGCTACCCCCCCTTCCCTCCTCCCTCCCTCCTTCCCTTCCACCCCGCGCGTGCGTGTGCGTGGAACGCGCGAACGGAGCCGAGGCAGGGGGCGCGCGCTGAGGCGGAGGCGGAGGCAGGGGCAAGCACCCGGCGGCCTCCGTCTGGCCGTGCAACGGCGCCATGGGTGGCTGCTACTCTGTCATCGCGGCCTCCAGGCTGCTGGCCCGGAGGCGCGCCGCCGCCGCCATCATGCCCGTGGCCAGCGCCGACGACTGCCCGCCCGACAGCGACGCCAGCAGCAGCTGCTGCAAGAAGAAGCGCAGGTCGACCAAGTGGAGGCGGAGCGCGCCGATCCTGGGCAACGACGACCAGTGCGCGCCCGGCGGGGAGGGCTTCGCCAAGCGGTACCGGCTAGGCGCGGAGCTGGGGCGCGGGGAGTTCGGGGTGACGCGCCGCTGCGAGGACGCGGCCACGGGCGAGGCGCTGGCGTGCAAGACCATCCGCCGCAAGCGCCTGCGCCGCGCCGCCGACGCCGAGGACGTGCGGCGGGAGGTGGAGATCCTGCGGCGCATGTCGGCGCTCGAGGGAGCGGGCGGCGCCGTGGTGCGGCTCCGCGAGGCCTGCGAGGACCCCGAGGGCGTGCACCTGGTGATGGAGCTGTGCGAGGGCGGCGAGCTCTTCGACCGCATCTTCGCCCGGGGCCACTACACGGAGCGCGCCGCCGCCAAGATCGGCCGCACCATCGCCCACGTCGTGCAGCTGTGCCACGACAACGGGGTCATGCACCGGGACCTCAAGCCCGAGAACTTCCTCTTCGCCGGCAAGGCCGAGGACTCGCCGCTCAAGGCCATCGACTTCGGCCTCTCCGTCTACTTCGAGCCCGGGGAGCGCTTCACCGAGGTGGTCGGCAGCGGGATCTACATGGCGCCGGAGGTGCTCATGAGGAGCTACGGCCCGGAGGCCGACGTCTGGAGCGCCGGCGTCATCCTCTACATCCTACTCTGCGGAGTGCCTCCGTTCTGGGGAGGTGCGTGCCTTTCTTCCTTGCTTCTTTCTTCACCTTTCATCGGCATGAAAGAATGCAGGTCCATTCCTCCTCTCATGACTGAACCCCAGTGCTCATGTGATTTTATGTCCGGATGAACCGGGCGCAGACAACGATGAGCGCATCGCCGAGTCGATAATCCGGGGTGAAATCAACTTCGAGAGGGAGCCATGGCCCAAGGTCTCCCAAACTGCAAAGGACCTTGTCAAGAAGATGCTTGATCAGGATCCTGCTACCCGCTTGACGGCAAAGCAAGTCTTTGGTAATGGCCGCCTTAATTTGGTCTAGTTTCCAGCTCGTGGGCAAACCAAACAAACACAATATGCATTCACAAATTTGCTACAAGTTCACAGCAAACTTGCTTATTTCATGGTATTATTGGGAAACCGGAGGTCTAGCGATACATGATGAATAGTGTTATGCACTGAACTAAGAGCGTTAACTTCTCCTACGAACCAGAGCATCCGTGGATCAAGAACGCCGACAAGGCTCCGAATGTGTCGCTTGGAGCGCTTGTTCGATCCAGGCTTAAGCAATTCTCGTCCATGAACAAGTTCAAAAAGAAGGCACTCGGAGTAAGTTGCACAGAACCGGGCTACATTGTTCTTGATTTTTCTTCCAGTGTGATATATTCTTTGACGTGAATCATTTTCCAATGATTAATGAAGGTCGTTGCCAAGAATTTACCGGCAGAGGACATCGAGAACTACACTAAGATGTTTCAAATGATGGACAAGGACAAGGACGGTACTTTGACGCTTGAGGAGCTCAAGGAGGGCTTGCGGATAAACGGTCATGCTGTTCCTGAGACAGAGATACAGATGCTGTTAGAAGCTGTGAGTGCCTACTATATGCACTTCGACGTTTTCATTGCTCTCTTATATGAACAAAATAGCTATGATGATTGGGATAGTGGAAGCTAGATTAAATAAATCAAGTGAGAGCTGTACAAATGCAACGAAAAATGTTCTGGGAAATCTAGAAATATGCCATTGCAAAGTATTCGATTCCAAGATAATGTCGCTACAAAGTTCTACTTCTGAAAACTGACTCCGCAAACTTGCTGTAATTGTTTCAGATGACATTGTGAGGCATGAAAAGACAAATATACCATTATCTTCCTTTTAAAGGAGCGTTTTCTTCCATTTAGAGGGGTATTCCGGTTTATAATAGGATTTGAAAAATAAAGTTAGCAGCGTCATTTTAAAGTGGAATTCGTGGGGCATATCTCACAATTGAGTACTTAACAGTGGCACATATCTAGCTTTCCCAATTCTGACACGAGTCTAAACGCAATTGAAACCAAGTATTAATCACGAGCTACATTATGTTCTAACACACTTTCTTCCTTTTCCAGGGTGACATAGATGGAAATGGCACCTTGGACACTGACGAGTTTGTGACAGTCTTACTTCACATCAAAAAAATGAGTAATGAGCAGTACCTACCTGAAGCTTTCAAATACTTTGACAAAGATGGCAATGGATATATTGAAATGGAGGAATTGATGGAGGCTTTAGGTGATGATGAACTAGGCCCAGATGAGCAAGTGGTTAAAGACATTATACGTGACGTTGACACGGATGAGGTCAGTTTAGACAACAAATTAATCAAAAACATTGATCACTTAATGCTGCTGTATTTCAGGAAAGTGGACCTTGCTGATTTTGAATCCTGATACTGTAGACGCCATTTATCCATATCAAATGAATCCAATGTAATTTTAAGCTAGCTGGATTGTTTACCCTAAACCCCAATTTTAAATCCTGAAACTGTAGACGGTTTGAGGCTGTTTCCAGTGAAAAGGGCACATCTGAAAACTACCCGCTTTCCCCCATCGTTCTCGGGAAGTGCCAACTAATGTTTGACAAAAGGAAATTACTACACCTGGAAAGAAGCGTAAATCAACAACAATCCCCATAATTTGCTGAAATGCCAGCGTTGTTTAGTGTTTACCTAATTCTAGTGTAACGAGAAATCCATGAAGCAATAATAACTAACTTATTGCTGCCATCCATGGGGTTTTCCAGTCCAAGAGTACACAAACACATTCTTCTATAGGATAACTGACATTTTATATGCATATGCAACAGGATGGTCGCATTAGCTATCAGGAGTTTGAAGTGATGATGAGATCTGGCTCAGACTGGAGGAATGCTTCTCGGCGGTACTCAACAGCAAATTTCAGCAACCTCAGTCAGAAGCTGCGCCAAGGAGTTCTATGAAACAAGACCGATCCAAGCAGCAGCTAACCCACTGAGTGCATCGAATAGAAAGTAAGCATCAGTAGATGACCTAAAACTCAAATGGGATTACTGGGTTTGGAGGACATCAGGATTTGCCCATAACCCAGTTGCTCGGATGACAAAGTTCCTCAAGCAGAAGCAGAAAACCCAATGGCATCGTCCTTTGTACTGAAACCAAAATATTTCACACCTAGGATACATACTAATGACTTAGGTATGGACAGATGTAAGGGAAGAAAAGCACTTCCCAAATTTTGACATTTTACTACTGTGTCAAATTTTAAAAGAAGTTGAATCCAATAGAAATAAAAATTTCATGGATCAACATTGCGAATTGCCAAAAGGAGCATCCTTTCCATCCAGTATACTTCGTGCAATGAACTGATACGCGGCATGCAGAGTTGCCATGAACTCCAATGAGAATGGAGAAGTTCAGAAGAAAACTGCTAGTTAAATTAAGGCAGATATATTGAACCATACCAGCAATTTAGTCGCAAATAGGTTACCATGGTGTTTATTACTCCCTCCGTCCCACAATATAAGAGCGTTTTCGACACTACTGTAGTGTAAAAAACGCTCTTATATTATGGGACGGAGGGAGTAGAATTACCTGAAAATCTATTTTCTATGGAGAAAGGCGTGAAGTCCACTCTTCCAGGGTCACCAAGAATCATATTCGTCACCATTTCAGCAGTACCTAGCGCCTGAAGTAAAATTAGCAGAAGAAGAATATCATTTTTTATTAACTTCTTAAAAAGGGAAATAGCAGTAGAAATTTATCCCAACCATTAAGAATGTGTAAATCTCATAACTGTATTTAGTCAACCATATCAAGCAACTGTGTGTTGTTGTTCTATTTAATCAAGGGAGCAAGCTTTCATAGCAAGGGAATGTCTGTTATGTCACTGCAAATGTCAACAATGTTTTGAGCTACTTGTAGGTAGATGGGTTCAGAATGCCAATATTAGCAAGTAAACGACACATTATCTATGTACATGGAGCTTGATCATGCACAACATGAAAATGCCTTAGGCTTTAGCTTTCTGGTGGTCGAAATTCACCAGAGTCTGCATCTAAGTACAGCCTCATTCTGCGCTCTAGATAGGCGACTTCCAGCTTATGTATATGGAAACTCAAAAAATGAAGAGGCTCAAAAAGAAAGCAACGCGCATGCTGACATATGGTTTACTCTATCTCAGTTGGAATATGATACCTGCATGCAGGGTCATTCAACTGGTCATCTCACAGAACTAGAAATACAAAAAAATGCAACCAGGGTAGCACAGTGCACAACTAATTGTATGCAATGAATGGGAACACTCCCAGGAACGGGGGCTGCAATGGGGCTATCTTTGCTGCAACTCCTGTTCTCCAGGAGCATGGAAATGTCATATGCTGAACTGCTTACAAAAATACTAAGCACGAAGAGGGAAAAACATTAACTGGAGCAGGTTTGCACGATCGACTTACCAAAGCAAGTCCACTTCCTTCATGTCCTGTTGCAATCAAAACATTTGACATATCCGGAACAAATCCAATAACTGGCTTCCCATCAGGCACTGAAACAGATGAGGCATTTCTATCAAATATAGAGTGCAAAGCTAATAACATTGCATTGAAATATCTTTGAGGCACTATTTTGTTGTTCTAAAACCAAAGGGCCTTACTGTAGGGGCGGTGCCCAATTCTGATTTCTTTGTCCTCGTCAATATCAAGATGAACATTATTGATGGCAGGAAAGAATTCTCCTGCACGGTCCCATATACTCTTCAGTATGGATTTATCAACCTCCCTTGAAAATCCTTTAAACTCCCTGCTGCTTCCTGTAAAAAAATATTTGTGATCAAGGATTCACATTTTCTAACATAGTTGGCGAAAAAAGTTATATAGAAAAGATATTCTTGTATGAATCAAAAAATTATTTACTGAGAAAAAGCTTGATCTACTCATCCATAGATTTATTTCAGAAGATCTCCAAAAAGGTCAGCAAAAGGTGGAACAAAGGGATAACTTTGGACTCTATAGATCACCTAAAACTAAATGCCCTTTTGTATTTAATGTTGCTGTCATTGATATGGATGCGGCGTCATGCTCATCTTCATTGGATGTTGACGACAAGTGTATGCTATGTGAATTATCGCCCTGATGGTCAACATATCCCAGCTCCATTATGCCATGATTCAGCTTTAGCATGTCAAAATTTTCCAACACAAGCAGATGACCCTGAAATGGATAATGTAAAAAATTACATTTTTTTATGTTGTGAGATGTTGAAAAAACCAGGAAAATCAATCGAAATATTTCGTATGAAAGGTTAATCAAAGAAATTTGGAAAATAGCACGTACCTTTCGTGGCTTCACAGGAATATCCAGTGTAGAATTTGGTCCTAGGAAACTATGCAATAAGGACCGAGTCCAAGCGCCAGAAGCAACTACAGTAGCTTTTCTGCCATATAAGATGTTCTTAGAAGTTTGGACACCTTCAACCCTTCCAGTAACCTCTGATCTGCATAAAGTAAAAGGAACATCAATAATACAGAAGAATGGAAATGGCTTCGGAATAAATGAGAAGGCATCCTAACAGGGTGATGGATAACATCATCGTCAAGCTAATTATAGAAGCTACTTTGCTGCAATTCCAGTAGCCTGATAGCTGTTGCTCTTGTGTTCACCAACAGAAGTAGTCTGAAAAGAAGAGACCTTCATACCTTATCAATGACATGGCAGGATCATTGTAGAGCTCCATATATCTCCCTTTTGGAGTATATGACCTATTGATCTAATAAGAGAAAATGTTAACAGTTAGAGACGTACAAGGATTCTTCTAACCACACTTATCATAGAAGAATCAAAGTTCTAGATCAGAAACCTTTTCAATCAAAGACACAGCCTGGAACGCATCGATTTGACGGTCTTCAGGTAAGAACATGGCACCACCATCATTTCCAACACAGAGTGCGGGTTCTAATGCATGCAACGAAGAGGCAGACAAGCACTCCGCATTGATGCCTGCCTGAGACAGAACCTTAATCTTCTCCTCCAGCGTAGCCAGCTCTTTGGAGGTTCTTCCAACTAATAAGCTTCCTTCACAAAACAAGCATTTCACTTTCTGTTCAATCTCTCTCGCCGTGACTGAGAAATAAATAATCTGGGATGTGCATATAGTGAAATGCAGTAAGACATGTCATCGAAGAAGTGAGTCATTTCAATTTCAAGTACCATATAGCTGCACATAGCATCAGAAAGGTCGGAGTCCAAGGTAGCCTTAATTAACTAACTTAGTGAAATCTACTGGACCAGAGGAGATGCAGTTGACCTTTCACTGCCATTTCGAGCTAAATATACTGCTACTGTAGTCTGTAGTTATTCCACTGACTAGTATTTGAGGGGGTAGAAAGAAGTTAATCCGCAATTCGATCAGAGTCAACGACTTATCGACAACTGTCACATGGCTTTACCTGTCTTCATCCACCCCAGGCTCTCGCGCGCGCCGCCGGCGCGGAGGCCGTCCATCTCGGCCGCGAGGTCCTCCCACAGCTGCTTGCTCCGCACCGCCAGGTCCCACGTGTCGCTCCCGGGCGTCCGGTGCGACATCCACACGTACCCCTGCCCTGCAGCAGCAGCACCGCCGAACCAAAATCAATCAGAACCCTGGAGGATGCATCCAAGCTGACCTTGGCATACGCGAGCGCGAGGAGGGGGTGTGGGTACCTGCGCCGGTGGCGCCGGAGCAGGGGACGGCGGCGTCGGCGACGGCGACGGAGAGCGGGGTGTGGAGGAGGAGGTGGCGGGCGATGGAGAGGCCGACGATCCCGGCGCCCACGACGACCACGTCGTGGTGGGAGGCGGAGGGGGAGGCGCTGGATCGGAGGGCCGGGAGCGGGCGCCGCCGCCGCGGGCCGCGGATGGAGAAGCGTCGGGCGCGCGAGGACGGGGAGGCGGAGGGGAATGGCGCGGCGTTGGGGTTCGGAGCGGGGGAGAAGGCGACGGCGTCCATCGGTAGCGGAGACGGGGGGCGATCAGGCGAGGGAACGGCCGAGGAACCGTGGGTGTGAGCTTCCCCGGAGGAGGGAGTGGCAGCAGGTCAACGGCCTTCATTTTGGGAGTAGTAACGAAGCTGACGTGGCCTGTCTGGCCCCACCATCTGAAAGTAGGCCGTATTCGTATCGGGCGCCAGTTCGAGTCTTCGTGGCCCAGGCTAGCTGGGCCGGTCATCATGTGTACACTTACGGCCTGTTCGCTTTTTTTACAGAAAAAAAGCTCCCACCTACTGTGTGCATGTATCTATGATCATGTCAGACATGTCAATTTTCCAGTGTGTGTATGTATTACTCAAAAAAAAAAATAGTGTGTGTATGTGTCGCGGAGCACCACAACTTTGGCGTTGCCGCAGCTTTGGTCGAAGAGGGGGAGGGAGGGGCTCGGGCACGGAGACGGGGAAGGGGAGGGGGTCGGTGCTTGGGCAGGGGTGCATCTATGTGTAACTCCGGCGCGTGGTTTAAATAGCCGCAGTGAGGACCATACGAAGAGCAGCTCAGCAGCTTTAATGCGCGCGCAACGGTCGGAGTTGATTCCTCAGGAACTTGCGTCCGCATTGAAGCGGCGGCTGCCGAGAAGTCGCATCGGTCGGCGCCGCCCTCCCTGCCTCCCTCCGGTCACATTGCGGCATCAATGCCGGCCTTCGCGTGCTCTGGGCCGGCATGAATGCGACGCTATAAGCAGCGCGTGCATCGAAAGAAAAACGCGGGAGAGGCAGGTGGCGGGTTTTTGATGAGCCAGGCCAGTCAAAAGCGGGTTTGGGATCGGTCCGGACCCCAGCAAACTTTTCTTATTTTTGTCTTCAGTTTGCGAGAGAAACCGTGTCCGGACCATTTCGTGGACCGATACGAGTCAGCATTGGATGACTTTTGTAGTTCGGATAGCGCAGTCTGAACGGTCGTAGGAGATTTACGGGTCCGCCTTGAAGATGCCCTAAGAGCAACTCCAATGGGGCGACTCATTTCGTCCACCGCCGTCCGTTTGGGTCGGCGCAAACAGAAAAATCGGCCCAACGCGCCGACCCAAACGGACGCGCGTCCGCTTTTCGTTCGCCTCTGCCTGTCGACCCATTCCCGGCCCATTTTTGAGCCGGATTTGCATCGGCGTGGACACGAGACGGACGCGCGCGCTCGCCCTCTTCCCTCCCCAGGCCCGCTGGTCGTGGCACATTGGCCTCTCCCCATCCAACAGCACACCCTCGCCCGCCTCCTTCGTCGCCAACGCCACCGACTATTTTTTCCGATAAAAAAAATACATAGATAGTTCTAGCATAAACAAAAAAAAGAAAAGATCAACTACTCATCGTTTTCTGACTTCAACTCGGTAATGTCATCCTCCGACGTTTGAATGTAGGCGTCAACATACCGCTCGTCCTCGAAGTCTCAGGACGACGCTTCTCCTAGTTTCATGTTCAATTGAGCGACCTGCTTCCGCGCACGCTTGTTCTCTCGATAGGCGGCTCGCTCCATCCTTCTTTGCTTGTAGAACTGGCGCTCGTTGACGATGTCCTGCGGAAAGCGTTGGCGCCACACCGTCATGGCTTCCTCGTCCATCTCGACGATGGCGAGGTGACGCTGCCGCCTCCAGTTGTCACGACGATCCTCGTCGATGAAAAGCCGCGAGAGAGGCGCGAGATCCTGCGAGCCGCTGGCTCGTCGACACGTCGGGAAAATTCATCTCCCGACGAGGCCGCCGGAGGCGCCACGCCGTCGCGTCGTACGCGCGGGCCGCCTCCTCTGCGGTGTCGAAGGTGCCGAGACCGAGGCGTTTCTCACCAAACCAGATCTCAGAGGAGAAGGCGTCGGTGTGGCGCTCGCGGACTCCGCGAAAATCCGAAGCACCCAGGCGGCGCATCGACATGGTGGCGCAGAGGCGGCGTGGCTAGTGCGAAGGGGCGAGGCGAGTGGGCGGCGGACAGAGTGTGGAGGGAGCGCCTTCTTAATAACGCACACCGGACGCGGCGTGCCAAAACCAGCGTGCACTAGGCCAATTTTTTTCCGCTCGCGCGATCCTTTCCTGCGTGCTGGAGCGTCAAAACCATGGCGACGACATGGCCGTTGGCATGATCTATGGCAATGGGTCTTTACTAAAAATTACGCGCGGACATAAAATGGGTTGGCGCGTTGGGCGCACTGCCGACTCAAATCTAAAAGAGGACGGACGCCGGGCAGGCGGCCACCCAGACGGATAAAAACGACTCCCGTTTGGGTCGTCCCGTTGGAGTTACTCCCTCCGATCCTTTTTAGTTCGCATATAAGATTTGTCTGAAGTCAAACCTCGTAAACTTTGACTAAGTTTATAAAAAAATATAAACGTTTAGAATGTGAAATCAACAACGGTAGATGCGTCATGACTTTACTTTTCATATTGTATAAATTTAACATTTTAGATGTTAATATTTTTTATATAAATATGGTCAAACTTTACGAAATTTAACTTTAGATAATTTTTATATGAAGAGTAAAAAGGACCGAAGAAAGTACTCTAGAAGCCTAGAACCACGCGCTGGATGTCCATCCACGTGAGAGGGGGGAAGGGTGTTGCCCAGATGTCAACACTATGGCACTCCAAGCCTGAGTGCTCCAAAAGAGGACAGCGTTTCGCCATGCGGCCATGCCCAGACAAACCCGTGCTTTGCCCCCTTAAAAAACGCGTCTGCCGCTCAGATCTCATCACAAGTGTCCCGCCATTACATCTCCCGCGTGCCTGCGCATATGCGGAAGTGCATATTCCTCCTCTCCCCTGTGTGCGTCGATTGACTGCTTGATGCTCTAGCGAAGAGAAGCCGCGTCCAGAGGAGTGTCACTGAGAACACAAGTGCGGATTCCTTTTTTGATTCGTCGTATTTTGAATCGCAGTTGTTTTCCCAGGTCACCCCTTTGGGCTGCTTCCCTTGATCTTGATTGATTCGGCGACCAGTTTGGGATAATCCCAGCGGTATCCGCCAGGTTACTCCGACGAATTTGAGACGGTATCCGCTGTGTTTTCATCAACTGGCGGTGTTTTCGCTTGTTCCTTTTCTTCCTCGTGGGTTGTGCGCAGTGAACCTCGGGGAGAAGATGCGGTCGGCGATCGGCGATCGGCATGGACAAGAAGACGGACCTCAAGGTGGGCGGATGCCGGCCAGGGCCAGGCTGCTGCAGAAGCGGAACGCCTCCCGCGCGTTCCGTGCGTGGCCGAGGCAACGACTTTGTTCTGCGGATGTACTGGTGGCAGTGGCATTGGAAAATGTCCATTTATTTCCATAAACTTAATCAAAATTTACTATTTTGAAATAAGTTTATATGCACTGCAATCTGGCATTGAGGGGATATATAAAGGAGTAAATTCCCGTGAGATGCGTTTGTGACACTTTTTAATCTGTTTAGCAGAAATTATATTATATTATTCAAAATAAGCAAAACTTCGTTGGAAAACGCTTGGCTCCTACCGACGGATCACACGCGAGCATCCGCCGGCTCGTCCATACGGCGCGTGTCCTAACCGAGCGGGTTTTTTTTTTCTTTCTTTCGGTCAATATGGCCGCTGCTTACTACAGTATTCACTACAATGAGTTTCTGCAGCAAAGTTTCTGTTGCAAAAACTGCAACAAGACCTATGTTGTAGAAAAATTAAGTTTGCAATGAGACTTCTATTGCAAAAAGAAGTAAATTGCAACAAGACCTCTGTTGTATAAAAAAAACTAAAACAAGGCCTCTATTGCAAAAAAAATATCTTATAAAATTTTCTGCAACATGACTCGTGTTGCAGAAATTTCTCGCAACACGACCTACGTTGCAATAATAAAAAGTGACGCTGGATCACTCAATCCATCAAGTCCAACGACTCTCGGGGCGGCAGATCTTTTAAAAAGATCCGCCGACCGACGCGGAGCAGCACCCAACTTTGTTTGGGTTTTTACAGAGCATCTGAGGCTCAAGAACGCCGATAAGGCCTGAATGTGTTGCCCAGGGAGCTTGTCCAATGTTCGATCCAGGCTTAAGCAATTCACATTCATGAACAAGCTCAAGAGGAAAGCATTTGGAGTATGTAGCACTGAACTAGGCGTGCTGTTCTTCATTGGACCCTAATAACACCCGAACATTCGGTCTGGGAGCTTCAAGATCAGACGAATCGTTCGCCGGGAACTATCGAACGAATCGAATGAAAACGTTCGATGTGGGAGGAAGCCTAGCTCCAACGATTTTTCGTGGCTCATCTAGCAGAGAACCAAGCACAACCCGTTTTGCCTATTGTTGCACTAAAAAGACAAAACCAAATAAGAAAGAATAAAGAAAAACATAAAACCCTTGCATAAAGCATTGGTCACAATGTGAGAGTTTTCTCTTTTTTCGTAATCCTTTATTCAAAACGATTTTATCTTTTAAACCGTGCATCGAAATCTCGAACTGTTTTAGCCGTTGGATTCTTCCCGTCGATAATCTTCAAAACTAGATCACATGTTGATAGGTTTTGATGAACTTTTTTTCACGAAAAAAAAAAACAAACGAAAAAACCGAGCCCGGAGCATGTTTTTTTTCTTTTCAAAAGAGACGACCATGCCTCTCACGTAAGCAAATCCATGCCTCCACAAGAAGTAAACCCATACCTCTCGCGGAAGGAAAAATAGAAAACGCTATTTTTTTTTCTTTTCGGAGAGGCACGACCGTTCCTCTCGCAGAAGCAAATCCGTGCCTTCACGAGATGTAAATCTGTGCCTCTAATGAAAGAAAAAAAAACATTTTTTCCGTTTTTGAGAGGCACGACCGTACCTCTCATGAAAGCAAATCCGTGCATCTTGCGGAAACAAATCCGTGGCTCTCGCGGAAGAAAAAAAAAGGAAAAAACACGTTTTTTTTTTTGTTTCTGAGAGGCACTGTCGCGTCTCTTGCGGAAGTAATAGAAAAGGCAAACACTTTTTTCCGCTTGCGATAGGCACGGACGTGCCTCTCGCGAAAGCAAATTTGTACCTCTTGCGTAAGGAAAAAACGTATTTTTCGCACAATTGTTTTGTCTAAAAACTAGGAAAGATCAGTGAAAAGCCAAAAACATTTAAAAAGCCAAAAACACATGCAGGACAATAAAAAATGAAGGAAACGCCTAGAGCGTGACATGTGGCGGCGGCTAAAAGCGGGCCAAGTGGCGCGCTCTCAGCCCCCACATGTGACTCTTTCGGGGCTCCCAAACAAGTACTCGTTCGTTAGTGTTTTTTTTAAGAATACTCGTTTGTTAGTCTTTTTTAGGGATAAAGCCTATTTTATTGATAAAAAACCACAGGGATACAATTCGGGTCGTGAGGTTGGCCAAACCAAACATGACGCCTTAGACCCAACGAGAGTGAATATTTGGCTAGACTATGTGCTTCATCATTGGTAGCACGACCTAATGCTAGTTTTTTTTTTTCAGGGGTACGACCTAATGCTAGTTGCTCCCCACATTGTATGTGCCCTAATGCTAGGCCCGGTTGTTTGAGTTTGGCATTGGGCCCCTAATTTTGCTGGCCCGGCCATGTCCAAGAGTTAGTCTTTTCGTGTCAGGCCTCCATGCGTATTCATCCTAGCCCATGTCTACCGGGACGTGGCAAATGTGTTTTTTTCTTCCAACCAGTGGCACGTACTGGATCTGGATGTCCGCATGATGGGGTCAAACAACAACACGAGAGGAGGGGAGGGGAGGGGTGTTGCCAAGATGTCAACACTATGGCACTCCAAGCCTCACAGGTCACAGCGTCCTATCTATCATTACCTCCCCCGCGTGCTTGCGTGCGAATTCTTCTGAATCTCGCGCTCGCATGTACACGCATCTCAGTTTTCAAGCCCGCCGACGCCCCGATAGATTGCTGGATGTGCTAATGAAGAGAAGCCGATCCAGAGGAGTGCCACTGAGAACACAAGCGCGGGCTCCTTTGTCAGGTGCTTCGGATCGCATGCGATTGTGTTCTCAGGTCACCCCTTTGGGTTGCTTCCCTTGATTGATTCGGCGACCAGTCTGGGCGGTGTTTTCTTTCTTGCCTCGTGTGTGCACCTGATGTTTTGTCTTGTTTATCTTTTCTGTTTTTCTTTCCTTGATTGAGAGTGCAGTGATCCTCGGGGAGGTGCGACCGGCAGACTCGGAGGTGGCGGGCGGAGCACCGGGAGACGTCCGCCTGCGCGGGAAGGCGCTGCTGGGGGCTGGGGCGGCGGCGGTTCCGGCATGTAGAAATTCTGTAGGATAGGATTTGCAAAAAAAAAAAATTCTTTCAAGTCCTTTGATTTGTAGGAATGGATTTCTATTTCTATGTAGTATAGGAATCAATCCTTCACGTTTTGGAGAGAAAAAAACATTAGACTAGACTCAATGAAAAAAAATTCTATCTTATGCACCAAATGATGTCTTTTTCTTTGTAGGAATTGACATGCATGTCATCTCACTTTTTATGATTTTTCTCTTTCTATAAAATTCCTATCCTATGAACCAAAGAAGGCCTAAACAATACAATATGGAACCTGTTTTGGGTATCCTGTCAAAACCTTTACTTGATACTACTACTGAAGTTGTCATTGACTGACCGACGGGGGCTCGGTTTTTCCAACGACCGTGTGTATTTTTTAATTTCTATAATGATGGTCTTGTGAGAGCTGATCGACTTTAATATATGGTCTTTAACCTTTTTGAAAAAAAAAGAAAGGAAAGAAAACTGCTACGCCTTTTTCCGTGATTCGGTAGCGATGAGCTTCGGCGGCGAGCTTTTTTGTTGCGAGTCGGGGGGGAGGGGGGGGGGGGGGGGGGGGTGGGGGATGCTTTGCGCGTGCAGAACGGTATGAGAGGAAGAAGGGAAGGGACGGGGCAGATCTGACGGTTGCAGATGGATTAATCGGACGGGTGCATGGTGACCAGCGCCGCCAAATTTCTTTGTCACCACCATTTGTTTTTGCATTTTTATTGAAACGAAGGGAATTAAACTGAATCTCCCACAGAACCTCTTGTGCAGTTCAATTCAGTTAAACGGGAGCTTATTAATCATCCATGGCCAACCCATCAGCTTCAGCTTCAGCAGCAGCATCCATGGCTTCGTGTTGAGCCTGAGCAGCTAAGCCGCCGCGCCATCCCTGCAGGCCCTTCCGGACGCTCTCGCCGTCGTCGGCGCGGTCGCGGAAGGTCTCCAGGTCGTCGCACATGCTCGCCACGCTCGACAGGAGCAGCTCCTCCTTCCACTCCTCCATCGGCGTCAGGCCGCCGTGCTCCTCCATGAACTCGATCATTTTCTGATCCAACGCAAATGGATAATGTCAAACGTAATCAGCGATCAATGTCTATGTACTGTTCAGTTCTTACGTCAATGCCGTTGATGTGGTGGTGGGAGTGTTTCCTCGGCACGCCGGCGGCCTCCCTGGCGCGGAGGTGCTCCTCCACGGCCCGCACCATCTCCGCCTCCGGCGGCAGCGCGCGGCGGCCGGACAGCGCCTGCGCGACCCACCTCGCCTGCGCCTCGACGAACCACGGCACCAGGACCTTCCTCGGCACGCCCACGAAGGAGAGCGACGGCGCCAGGGACGGCGGGAACACGTGCTCGAACAGCGGCCCGACCACGCAGCCGCCGTCGCCCACGGCGACCGCCCCGCCCGTGTCCAGGAACGGGAACGAGTAGCCGTACCCCGTGCAGTAGATCACCGTGTCGGCGACGACGGAGGAGCCGTCGTCGAACGACACGCGCCCGTCGGCGTGCAGCCGGCGTGCACGCGGGTGGAGGCGTAGCACGTCGCCGTGGTTGGCCACCATCCTCGACACGGCCGGCGTGGCGGCCTCGGAGCCGGCGGCGAGGTGCACCACCCTGGCGACGCGGCGGAGGTCCAGCGCGATGTCCGTGCCGCTGTCCCCGCAGCCGACCACCACCACCGCCTCGCCGCGGAACGGCTCCGGCGTCCTGTACAAGTGGCTGTGCAGCTGCCGGCGCCTCCATTCCCCCGCTCCCTCGATGCCGCTGGGGAGCACCGGATGCGAGTACTGACCGGTGGCCACGACCACCGCGTCAAACACTGCCTCCTCCTCCTCCTCCTCTGCCCGCGCACCATCCTCCGGGCCGCCGAGGCGCCGCACGGACCTCACCGCCCACTGACGCGTCGCCGTCGACGTCGGAGCGACGCGGACGACCCGGGTGTTGAGCCTGACGGCGTCCATGAGCCCGAACGCGGCGCAGAAGTCCCGGAGGTAGCAGTGCACCTCGCGGTGGCCGGGGAAGCGGCGCGGGTCGCGGCCGGCGCCGTCCCTGGGAAGGAGCTGGAAGTCGGAGAAGCCCATGGCCTCCCGCGGGGTGCGGAGGCGGAGGGACGCGTACGCGCTGCTGGCGCTGGGCACGAGGCCGCGGGTGGGCGCCGGGTCGTACAGCCACTGCCCGCCGACGTCGCCGCTCTGCTCCATGACGGTGACCGCGTGGCCCTCTCGCCGCAGCTCGCGCGCCGCCGCCAGGCCTGCCATGCCGCCCCCCACGACGCACACGTTCTTCGACTGCAGCTGCGGGCGCTGCTGCACCGCCGGCTCCGGCTCGCCGTCGCCAGCGGCCATGCCGATCGGCCGATGGTGATGGTGATCGGAATCTGGACCGGAGAGCGGAGACTTACAAGGAGATCGGGTGGGTTATACCAACTGTAAAATAAGAATTCCGATAGCTTAGTGCGAACCGATACTAGTTGGCCAAGGAGAAGAGCAAGATATAACATAAAAATGGATAAGCAAGTTTCGGTTGAACTGATAAACAACTTATAGTCATGTAATGTGCCGTCCAAAAGAACGCAAGAGCATTGTTTCTTGGTCTTTCTCTGGTTCCACCGTTACATAGGGCCAACTGCTTATTATTAACTAACCAAAAAAACTGATTTCTCTCAATTTTCTCAATCCAACGGCTAGTCTTCATCTTCCTTCAGCCGAGCCACAACGTCGTTAGGTCATGGCTCGGCCTCCCCAGCCTCGGGCTGCGTTGCTCTCCTCCACGCAAGAACCGACTGACATGACAAATTTCTCAAGCAACTGAGATATGGCTAACAGAGTCTTACATACATATTTTTCAACCGCAACGCACACGAAAATGAAAAAAAAAATCACCAGGATCATATATGTTGGGTACTAGTACTCATGATCTTGTCTTCACGGGACAGTACTCAAATTTCACATGTACATCAGGCAAAGACATCAGCCGCTTAGCTCCGCCATACACTATCAGTCTATCGCCTCCCTCTTATTGTCGCTGTACTGCCCCCTTCCCGACATAGACAAAAGAGAGAACAAATTCAAACCACCCTCACCCCAACTTTCAGAAACAAAAGAGATGGGAGGCTGTCACACAAAAATGCGTAGCTGCTACCAAAACAGTGAGTTTTGTCACGCCAAATTCACTCTCTATACCTTGTATCATATTTACCACCATATCGCGATTAGACACGGTAAAAGAAAAAGGAAAAACAAGTACGCACTCTATATCCAGCTAAATGACAGGATATGTACAGCGCTTCACGTCCATGCCACCAGAATGCCTGGGCAGAACAAGCATCCAGACTCGCTATACAAATTTTGGCAAGGGCCCCCTAACTGCCTACCTCTACCCCCGGACCATCGCAGATGATATCTGTGAAGATGGGTCGACTGAAGGCGCAGCAGCGCTCACAGGGCCAACCCCCACCTGAATGTTAAGAGATGGTTATTCTCGCCTTCTTATTCCTGCCTGACTTGCCTTTGGCCGATGGTTTCCTCTTGGAGGCGGTGCGGGCTTTCTTCTTCGAAGTCGACTGGCCGCCCGTAACACGCACGTCCTCCAGCCCTGCTTCCAGTGCTTGAACAAGGTTCTCAAAGTAGTTGCGGGTTACGCTGTAACAAAAAAAGTTTCAGCTTAGCCACTGCTCTTTAAAATTAGCTTAGTTAACATATTCATTGATACGAGACTCGTGCAGTACAGAATGGTAAGTCAAATTCAGTATTTGGAGGGCACAGTGAGGCTACACAAGATGTTGGTACAATTATGCATGGCATAATGCATACAACTTCAGCCAAATGAGAACACGGTTATAAATGGAGGAGCATGATTGACCTAACATCCACTGAAAATGCTATGCGGGCCACATAACTCCTACAACATCACATGACGCCCATATGGATCTTCGCTCGGAATGGTCCAAAAATCATCACCATAAAGTTCAAATTGAGAAGAAAAAGAATGGCCAAAAGTCAGGTAAATAAGGACCTTTGACAGGATAAACAGAGGGAGCAAGAGAGGCTAAACTAGCACAAGTTAGTAACTTGGTCACACACACAAGAAAAATACTGTATATAACTGCAAATGTCAGTAGTAATCAGAGACATCCCCGCAATACCTTGTTAGACCAGCAAGTTTCACACGAAATTCATTGAAGTCTTGTAATGAAGGAAGAGGTTCAGTTTCACCAGCTTTAGGTAAAATTGCATGTATGTCCTTCTCCGCACATTTATGGAGGCGCTCCAAACCAGACTCAGCTTCACCTACAAAATTTCCAGATGTATGGCTATGTCAATCATGCGATAAACCTTAAGCTGCAAGCTTAAAACCTTCTACCTTGGAGGTACACAAAAAAATCATTCTTGGCTTTATCATCGAGATAATACCCATAAGCATATGTCCATTGCAGCACTTGTCTGCATTCTACAATCTGTCATAGTGAAGGATGGTAGGGCAGACGTGTCAGAAAAAGGAAGGCTATGTTAAAAGTATAGAGCCAGTTTATGGGCATTATAAGATATTTAACCTGTGACCAAGCTTCAGGTATGAACTTTAGTTGAGACTCTGGTATTCCAAGAATGTCACTGAGCTTCGCAAGCTAGAGTGTGAACAAATAGTCAAGCACAGGTATGATAAATGTGTGGGGAAAAAAAGAAGACTTGAAATGCAAGAACCCAAACTAAAAGGAGTGACAATCATACATCCTTTTCAGTAAAAATTTCTACTAATTGGAGACAATAGCAACAGACTTGTGCACTGACAGACAAATATTGGGTGCATGACACTGTATTTTTAAGAGGAAGGGTGGATGCCACAATGTAAGGTTTTAAATACTTACTTCACTTTCGAACTTTTGCAGATCTCCTTGTGCCTTCTGCCTCGACTGTCAACAGGCAAGAACCAAAAAAGTAAGCACCCAAGGCATCATATACAGAAACTCGTGCCCCATAAACCAAACAATGCATACTTTGTAGTAAACACTAGTAGAAAATGAAATAAACTGTGATCACCACAAAGAAGAAATGTAAAATCACAAGAAAATTCCTCAGATGAGTTTAGAATAAAGGAAATAATTGACTTAGCAAGGACATAAGAGATGGATCTGGTACTTACAAGCAGAGATGTAAAATTAGATCCTGACTCTTATAACATTATTAATGTCATAAGGACTTGCTTGGGCAGTTTTTGAGGAAACTAAAACTCTCCTAATAGCCAACTTTATGGGGATAATACAAACACACCGGACATACATGCACTTGTTTTAATAATAATAATAACCCCCCCCCCCCCCCCCGGACTCCAACCGGAGGCTGAATTTTTAATTAGTAAGTGCAACATGTCAAGTGGTGAACTGGTAACTTGCTAATGACAAAAGGGAGTATTGAAATCACGTGGGATCCATCGCTGACAAGGCTTCATCAGTTAACAATGAGGATCCCATGTAGTAGCATCTAAGTTGGGCCAAAATAAGAGTGGAGAGGGTCGTACGAGGTGAAGTGGATGGTTTGTATAGTCAACGGTTATGCTCTAGGTGGTTTCGTAGTGCAGAGTTGAGTATCAAATCTTGGCTAGAGTTCAGGGTTGAAAATGTGGACTTGTCTTGTCTACAGTTATACTCCCTCCGTCCGAAAATACTTGTCATAGAAATGGATACAAATGGATGTATCTAGAACTAAAATACATCTAGATACATCCATTCCTCGGACAAGTATTTCCGGACGGAGGGAGTACATGACACTGTACAAGCATGTCCTGGGAAAACGAGGCAAAATTCAGAATTTCAAATAATGAAACGGCTGCAACAGGATCCTGAAGAATGTACCTTCTGATTGGATGCCCAGCGCTCAAAATAATGCGTGTATCTCACAAGTGAGTTTTTAGCCCGTTCTCTCTGTGCTTCAGCTTCATCATACTAAAAGAAAAGAACATGAGATAAAATAAACAGGGAAAGTAACAACAAATTGCAGTTGGCAGCAGTAAATAGAGTCAGGAAACCACATAATTGAGTAGCACGCCAGTAGCAAGAACGGTCATTTCAATCCTGTATCTATTGGATCCCGAAACTTAAAAAAAAACATATTTTTGAAGTTTCAGAAATTTTTGAAAAAAAACCCAGGTGTACATATTGGTGTGATCTACATACTTGTAATTTTTTTACTAGATATTTTCATTTGTGGGGTGCACAAAAAAAAAGATTGTGGCCCTATAATAGTGAAAAATTGTGGAGTATTATAGACCCAGATATTTGTCTTTTGGGTAGCCCTCAAATAAACATATTTCTTTATGAAAACATACGGGTACATACTAATAGTGTATCCATACTTGTGAGAGAAAATCAGTTTTTTTTTAACTTCCAAATGAGCTTTTAATTATTATTTTTAGAAGGGACCCAATGGACCGGGCTTGTTTTGCATTATCTGGCCAATAGCAAGCTATGCACCTTGGGATCAAACCCAGGAATGCGATTCTTCCTCGATACAGAGAAGGATAATGCCCAAAAAAGAACATACTATGCCTTTCTTCTTGTCTGCTTCATAGCGATTGCAAGCATAATTGCCACCAGTGGTCCTACTTCCGTGTTCTGACCAGTCACCTAGACATAACCTGTGATGATGTAAGAGCATCAGACCAAAGATATCACATGCAAAATGTCCAATTTTCATCAGCAAAACAGAGTACAAAAATAAATAAGCTCAGGAGATGGGAGTGTACCAGCAAAACTGAAATTTGCAAGGAGGACGGCACGTCATATGCATGCAACCATGATTCTTCTCTATTGGTCGTTTGCATTTAGGACAGGGCTTTGAATTAGCTATTATCCTGGAAAAATGAATCACTTCAGAGATAGTTTTTGATGTTTCCTTATGTATGCAGAAATTAAAATGAGCCATTACACAAACTGTTGTGTCATAGGTCCCGTACTACAAAACTGCATGTTCTAGTCAGTGACGTGCATTAAGCGAGTAACTAGAGGCTCTGACAAAGACTAATAGATAGCCTTTGACAGCCTACATAGCACTTTGACCCGAGCCATGTCGGATGAGAGCTTGTCCCTCTCACTTCCATCAAACGCGGGACATGTCCAGCATTAAACCTCGACGCACGTCTGCCGTTCCAGTGAGTCCCTTCTCCAAAGCACCACGAGGCCCCATTAGACCCAGAGCATCCCCTGCTTTGGCATTCTCCAGGCCCATGGTTTGGTAACGATGTTCGCATAGTCGCTTCAGTCCTTGCTCTCCACTGCTACAAGCTAATACATTCGATCATGGTGTTGGCTACAACACACCAGGTTGAACTCGCTGCAGGTAGGGCTGGGCGTTCGGTTAGACCGAACCATTCGGTTCGGTTTTCTCGGTTAATAAAAATTTCGGTTTTCTTACTTTGTTGACCGATCGGTTTCTTAGAAAAACAATAACCGATGACTTCGGTCCACCGGTATTTCGGGTCGGTTCTCGGTTCAACCGAACAAAGCTAAAGCAATGCCCGACAATAGGAATCTGTGGAGAGTTCTGTCTAAATTTGAGCAGCCCCTCACCACTCGAACAAGAAAGGAAACATATCAGATGCAAGAGCATCGCGTGTAGCAGTCAATTTCTTGTGAGAACGTGAACACATCGAAAGAAATCAAGAAACAATCCCCAACGGGATGGTAAAAAAGAGATAGGTAAAAAGAAGAAGATGCAGTGCAAAGGAAGCGCTGGTGGACGAGGAAGAAGCAGGGAACAGATAACGCCGCTGCTGGGCTGCCGCCGCTGGCCGGGGAAGATAGCATGCGAGTCCGCAGCCGCCGCTGGCCGAAGTAGCAGATAGCACGGCGGCTAATTTTTTCTTTCGAGAGGAACGCTGGCGGCTAGGTTAAAGCATCGAGTGGATATAGTATTTTTTGGGGGGATCGGGTGGATGGATTGCGTGCCTATCCATCACGTGGGATCTTGGGCCTGAATTGGGCCAAGAGCCATGGAGTTAGGCAATTATGTGGGTTGTTTCTCAGATTTGGACTACATACACGTGCACGTACGACATATCTCGGTTCTTTCAGGTGACCGAGGGTCATGACCGAACTTACCGAAACTACTTCGGTTTTTCACAAGCTTTGACCGAAGTAACGACTGAACTTCTCGGTTTCGGTCAGTTCAGGCTCGGTCTCGGTTTTTATGGTTCGGTACTTCGGTCTTCGGTTTATATGCCCACCCCTAGCTGCAGGCCACTCCTATTTTATTCACCTCTGTGGCAAGGGTGAAGGCACCACAAGAGCAAACCTATACATACTGGACTAGCAGGACAAAAGTAACTTAATGCACCACTAGGACTAAACTTCCATTTTTCAAGTACCGGAACAAATCCACCTTTACGCCCAATGCACTTTACTCCACAATGAAACACTAGCAATAACTGAAACATTATTTACAAGGCATCCCACCTTGGACGCTTAGGCGCAAGGCGCCCTGTCAGTGCCTTGCAATTATGCCCACATTAGGCGCTTAGGCGTCCGCATTAGGCGCTTAGGCATTAGGGTGGTTGGTGCTCACCTTAGGTCGCACCGCCTTATAAACAAAGAACTGAAATATATTATGGAACAAAGAAATTGTGTGTAATAACGAACCAATTCACATTCTCGGATTCTGCACTGTTCTTTAATATCCACTTTGAGACAGTCTCACAGCTAACTGGTCGATGAGTTTCCTCTGTACACTGCATATATTTGGAAAAGGTAGCATTGCAATAATAAGCTTCTGGATTATTACAATAAAACAACCAGATATGGCAAGAGATTAAACCAAAATAAGATACCGACGTTCCAGCAGAAGCTGAATTTGCACATGCATGAGACATCATAGTTCTCATCACCAAGAAACTCCACTGCACGGGTACAATCAGGAGCTGGACACCACTTTATCTGAATATTAACATGATATCATGAATAAATTTCAGAAACCATAGGATACAAATGACATAAAATGAACTCTTAAACGCATATCATCCTTAAAACCGGTCGCCTACAAACAAGAAAAGTGCTAGGCCACTTCAAGGAATTACCTTCTTGTTGTCTTCAACATATGAGCATGATAAAAATTGTTTGTACTTCACTTTCTCCTCATCTTTAGCCAATCTATTAATGGTTTCTTCGAGAACCATGGCAGTACAAGATGGCTCAGGGCACCGCAGTGACAAACATCCTGGACCATCATTTATTGAAGCACTAATATACCCTGAAATAGTTACCTTATTTTAGCACTAGAAATTCAATTGATCACTACGAATAAGGAGAAGGATCTGGCAATTCAATAGTTCCCTATTTAGTTCTCTGTGTGTAAAAAATGTACAACTTCAATCCTTCAACTCCTGTTACTTATGTTAGGTAAGCTATATGTCACAATTTCACAATTGCAGCTATGCTTCCCACTACATCAAAATAAATAACATGATTACATACATGCAACATGCTTAGTAGGCTGCGCTACATTTGCATGCCATGCACAAACACGACATCAGTATGGATATTTGCGATCTTGAGATTTTTCCTAACAGACATAGGGTACATAGGGATGGGGAAATAGATCCAACATCAGCGAGATTCCTCATCCCTGACCGGCGTTACAAACTTACAACGGCATACTCTGATCAGTCGGCTGATTCTTGTTTTCTTACACGCCTAGAGCCCCCGTTTTGATCCTTATGCATTTATGTGTTGTTTATATTACTAATATTAATCAAGTTGGTTATGTGGATGAAATAACAACATTGAGAAAGAGACCTTCCCAACACTCATGGCAGTAGAGGTGAACACAACCAGCAGAGCTCAGTGCACTTGTGGAATATCCTTCAAAACATATTCCACAAGTTAGCTGCAACCAAAGGAACCATCAGAGATAAAACATGTTAAGTCACTGATTTAACCAGATATGATACCGGCTGATAAGAAAAGCTACCTCCTGGCAGTCAGGAAGAACAGCCCCATTTGTAGGCAAGCCAACAAAATGACGGACACGTTCTTCATCTGCGAACCACTCGTCACTCAACTTGCTAATATTCCTGAACAAAATTGAGATAGAGAATCTACCTTTTCAGCTCACAAGAATTCCACCTTTGCAACAATTTGAAAGCAGAATCTTATATGCATGTAGCATAGTTTACATAGAAAATTGTTATACATATTATTACTATGTCCACTGAAACGAGTAAATCTCAGAAACTTTCTCAAGACGAATTTCTCAGGTACATTGCAAAAGAATGTAGAGCAGTAGAATAAACTCAGAGATAAGATGTACTGGAACATATGACTTCATTTCATGTATCTAACATGGCTAGCTGTACATGTATTTTTTTGGCAGCATAACTGACCATTTGTAATGTCGAAGGAGGATGCATGCTGATTCTCTTGGAATTGAAAATATTGAAGATACCCGTCTTATGGCTTCCTCTTGCCGCTCATGTATGTCATTTTCAGATAACACAATGTATCTCTGTTTGTGGTGAAAAGGAACACAAGCTCTTTGAGTGACTTTCAGAGCTATAAGATGAAAAGACAACAGAACAGAAAAGAAAAGAAACATGGAGGAGAAAATCCCGAAACTGAGTTATGTCATGCACATCCTTATAGAGGATAAACTGGCAAGAAAGCAGAGTTTCATAAAGTAAAAAAGAGTCATTTTTTAAGCTCCATCATAAATTGCTAATGTGTATGCTTCTTGTAGGAAACAAGAGGGTGATGGCAATTTTGGCAGGTGCTCCACCCGCGTGCGTAGCAACACTGATAACAACAAGCTGCTATGCTTAACAATTAGCGTGCCAAAAATGGCGAGACCTATACAGACTTGCCCTTGGACCACTATGCTCTGACAACACTGACCACCTAGCACAGACTAACCGTTGTGCAGTAGTATGTATGTATGTATGTATGTATATCTGTGAAATCTATTCACCACAGCAGAATTCATCTCCCAGCAAACCTACCACTTTCGAGGAGCACAGCACACTGAAACCTACTGTCGTCACACTTCTCTGCCACAACGTCTACTGACGATAAGATGCAGAGCAAGCGCCCACTTCTCTGCCACAACGTCTACTGACGACAAGATGCAGAGCAAGCGCCCACTTCTCTGCCACAACGTCTACTGACTGATAAGAAGGCCACTGCCCCCGCGATAAGAAAAATCTCGAGAAGGCCCGCCCCGAAATTCGGCGCCAGCACTGCGCATTCAGAGAGCCACCGCACCCAGCGCCCGAGATTACACGCTGTGCGGCCATCGCGTTCGCGGCCCAGCCCCGCCCCACGGAACAAGCAAGTAGATGCGGATGCCGCTACCGGCGAGCGGGGCGATCGACGGTACCTTCTCGCGCATCGAGGCGACCTCCTCGCGGACCTCGTAGTCGTCGCCGGCGCAGTCGGATCCCTCGTCCTCCTCGCCGCCCCCGCCGCCGCCCCCGTCGCTGCAGTCGTAGTAGTAGTCCCCGACGGCGACGGGGTCGTCGTCGCTCCCTCCCCAGGGCTCGTCGTCGGAGTCCATCGCGGCCGGCGGGGGGCGATCGGAGGGGGGAAAGATTGGGGTTTTGGTGGTGGGGTGGGGTGGGGAGGGGACGGGGGATGGACGGAGGGGGGGTTGGAGTTGCGTCTTGCGTGCTCGAGTCAAGCCGACGCCATAAAGAAGCGGTGGGGTGGGGTGGGGTTGGACGTTCGTGCGTGGTTTCCTACGTGGACGTGGCGTGTGGGCCCCGGTGCGCTGCCTTGGCGAGGTGAAGAATCTGTGCGAGCAATTCGAGGCGGTAAATTCTGGGCTTCCCGTCGGTAAGGCTGCCTGTAATGGGAGTATCATAGGTAGTATTATGTATGTCAACTAAGCAATTTTGATGAAGTGATATAGAATTAAATAAAAAAAAAGAGGCTTGAGTATCATATCATGATACCGTATCATATTAAATGATGTGCTACTTTGTGTCATGCATGGCAATAAATGTAGTCATCTATGATACCAACATATAATACTATGTATTAGGGAATCATAGACTAGTATCATATGCACGATACTAGTATATGATACTCCCCATTACAACCAGGCTAACGGAATCTCTGCTTCGTTCCCTTCCCTTGAAAAAGATATTCACTTTTTTTGGGGTTTATCATTTATTTATGCCACACTACTTGTTTTGCCACTAGAAATATCAAACTACTGAAAAATGACATCGCTTCGTTACGCGCATATATTCAAAAATGTCACTTGACATCATTGTCGTTCGTTTGCCATGTCAGTTCTTCCTCTATCTCACTGCAATAAAAGTGTGAGTCCTATTTGATCCCAACAGTGTCTTTATTTTCCTCTAAAGTTATTCGCTTGCTTGCTCCTGACAAGTGAGACTCACACTTATCATTGTGAGATAGAGAGAGCTAACATGTGGGTCTAGGGTATTTTTGTCATACAACATGGTCTACGGGTTTGACCTAACAATGACGATGTCTAATGGCATTTTCTAGCAAACATCTAATGAAAATAATTGTATTTTTTTAGATATTTAATGTCATTTTTGAGCAACAATAGTAATTTTGAATAGTTGTGACTTTTAATGGCAAAACTGAGTAGTGAGACACAACAAGTGGCATAAATAGTAAAAATCCTTGTTTATATTTTCTAGAACCTACTGAGTACTAAGGGCATATCCAATGACGACTCGCATATTTCCTCTCGCATCCGTCTGCGGACACGGATGCGAGAGGCTGCCATCCAACGCTGCCCACATACATTTCAACAACAATGCGAACTAACCAAACGAAATTTGTCCAAACACTGCTAGATTTCATATAAACATGTAGTATTTCATTATAAGTAATACACCTAATCTATGATCGTCGGCGCCATTCCCTGTGTCCGGCCATGAACCCCGAGAACTGAAGCTTTGCCTTCTCCAATTCCGTCTCGACGTCCCCAGCAGAGCGTCCCGCTTCAAAGGCGAAGGCAGTGAGAGGTCATGTCTGTCTCGAGCTACCTTCGATGTGGAGCGACGCGCTCTATAGCGGTATGAATATAGGCAGCTGGACGACTGGTGAGAAGCGTGTGTGGACCGGGGAGGGGTTTTTTGTGGACCAGGGTGATCAGAAGAGGGTTGGGAGCGGTCCGGACTCCTGCACAACTCCCCATGTTTTTCTTCGGTTTCTGGGACAAAACGCGTTTGGACTAGACCGCGAACCGATACAGGATCACATTGGATGGCTTTTACGGTTCGGACAGGCAGGAAATTTAAGAGTTGGTGTTGGAGATGACCTAAAGATCGTCGACTCCATGCATGCTCACTGCACTTGGCCGGCACAAATGGCATGTCGCCACATGTGGATAAACTCGCTGGCTGATGGAGAGTGCACCCAGGACATCCTGTAGTTGTTGATGACGGGCGGCGCATGAAGGGCCCCAAGGTGTACGTGGCAGGAGCAGGATTCAGTTCTGGCCTTCTCTGTTGCCGTGGACTCGCTGACTCAGATGTGGAGGAGCTGATCGCCGAGGGTGTGTGGACGGCCATCGTCAAGGTAATCGATCGCTTGCTAAATCCTTTGTACTGACTAATCCGTTGCTGGCTGCTGGGTGTAGAAAACTGAACAATTGTTTGTGTTGTAACTGGTTGTTAGACGGGAGAGAGAGGTTTGGTGGAACAGTTATATATGAGTACAATGATTTATTTGGAGTACAAGACAAGTCAGAATAAATCCTTGTTTATCTCGTCTTTCCTAATAATTAATATACTCAACATCCCCGCAGTCACAACGGTAGCGATGCAGACGCTAAGACTGGAGAAGAATGTGAAGGCAAGCCGACGGACACCCCCCACAGTCGTAACGGTCGATGCATCGCGGAGTCGTGGCTGGAGTGGCAACCGACGAGGTTGCTCAAGCAAGGCGATAGCCCTTTGTGCCGTATGTCGTGGTACCCGTGAGCGTAGGATGGTGGAGCCGTGATCGAGTTAGCCATGCGAAAAAAGTCATGGGCGATGTCGAGTCGGGGTAGCCGGTGCGATGAAGTCGTCGTGGAGCCGCGGGCACAAGGAGGCGTCGAGTTAGACATGGGCACAGTGGTGTCGAAGTAGTGGTGCGTCGGGAGCAAGACGTTGTTGACGACGCGTCGCGGCGGGTTTGCCAAGCCCGGGGACACATCGTGGACGAAGGCACACATAGGTGTTGCCAGCACCGGGCATGCGTAGACAGACGAAGACGAAGTTGACGAAGCACCGCACCAGGCTTGCCAGGCCCGGGGACACGTCGTGAACGAAGGCATGCATCGGTGTTGCCAGCACCGGGCATGCGTAGACTGGGACCTGCACGAGCTGTACGCCATGTCGGAGA
Organism: Triticum urartu; assembly: GCF_003073215.2. NCBI lineage: Eukaryota > Viridiplantae > Streptophyta > Magnoliopsida > Poales > Poaceae > Triticum > Triticum urartu. The sequence goes on along the minus strand of NC_053026.1, from coordinate 491,941,355 downwards.
AGTCGGAGAGGCCAGCAGAGAAGGACTCGACGATAGTTGCGGCGCCAATCAGCGCGAGGCCGATGTCGCCCATGGTTGTCGGAGTAGACGAAGTGGTCGGGGTAGATGACGATGACGCTAGCGACGAGCTGGTGCTGGACGAAGACGAACGGGGTGGATGCGTCGCTGCGGCGGCTACTGGGGTAGCGGCGGTGGTGGCCGAAGAAGAGCGGCGGCGGCGGCTAGGTTAGGAGTGTGGTGGCGATGCTCGAAGGAGGCGAAGAATCGGACAGCATGACGAAGACCGGCACGGACGGTGGCGTTCCCGCACCAAGGAACGCGACGCGGCACATACCATGAGAAGTCGACGCAGCAGTGACGGCGGTAGACCGCGGGCCATGGCGCTACGGCCCGAAGGAGCGACACAGCGGCGGCGGGCGGGTCAGGGCGACGACGGAAGACCTCGGGGCGGTCGCAGGGACCGCGGGCCACGATGCTACAGCCCGAAGGGGCGGCGGAGCGCAGGTCGGTGCAACCGCGGGGACGGCCTCGGGGCGGTGGTGTGGACCGCGTGCCACGCTCGCTACGGCCCGACGGGGCAACGCAGTGGCGGCGCGAGGGTCGGTGCAGCCACGGGGACGGCCTGGAGCGGACGGCCTCGGGGAGGCGTGATACATCTCCGTCGTATCTACTTTTCCAAACACTTTTGCCCTTGTTTTGGACTCTAACTTGCATGATTTGAATGGAACTAACCCAGATTGACGTTGTTTTCAGCAGAATTGTCATGGTGTTATTTATGTGCAGAAACAAAAGTTTTCGGAATGACCTAAAACTTCACGGAATATCTTTTCGGAAATAATAAAAAATCATTGCAAAAGATGAAGACCAGGGGCCCCACACCCTAGCCACGAGGATGGGGGCGCGCCTGCCCCCCCTCCCAGGGCGCGCCCCCTACCTCGTGGGCCCCCTGGAGCTCCTTCAACCTCAACTCCAACTCTATATATTTGCTTTCGCGGAGAAAAAAAATCAGAGAGAAGGATTCATCGCGTTTTACGATACGGAGCCGCCGCCAAACCCTAAAACCTCTCGGGAGGGCCGATCTGGAGTCCGTTCGGAGCTCCGGAGAGGGGAATCTGTCGCCATCGTCATCATCAACCTTCCTCCATCACCAATTTCATGATGCTCACCGTCGTGCGTGAGTAATTCCATCATAGGCTTGCTGGACGATGATGGGTTGGATGAGATTTATCATGTAATCGAGTTAGTTTTGTTAGGGTTTGATTCCTAGTGTCCACTATGTTCTGAGATTGATGTTGCTATGACTTTGCTATGCTTAATGCTTGTCACTAGAGCCTGAGTGCCATGATTTTAGATCTGAACCTATTATGTTTTCATCAATATATGAGAGTTCTTGATCCTATCTTGCAAGTCTATAGTCACCTATTATGTGTTATGATCCGTTAACCCCGAAGTGACAATAATCGGGATACTCACCGGTGATGACCGTAGTTTGAGGAGTTCATGTATTCACTATGTGTTAATGCTTTGGTCCGGTACTCTATTAAAAGGAGGCCTTAATATCTCTTAGTTTTGCTAGGACCCCGCTGCCACGGGAGGGTAGGACAAAAGATGTCATGCAAGTTCTTCTCCATAAGCACGTATGACTATATTCGGAATACATGCCTACATTACATTGATAAATTGGAGCTAGTTCTGTGTCACCCTAGGTTATGACTATTACATGATGAACCACATCCGGCATAATTCTCTATCACCGATCCATTGCCTACGAGCTTTCCATATATTGTTCCTCGCTTATTTACTTTTCCGTTGCTATTGCTACAATCACTATAAAATACCAAAAACATTACTTTTGCTACCGTTACTACTACTATCATATTACTTTGCTACTAAACACTTTGCTGTAGATATTAAGTTTCCAGGTGTGGTTGAATTGACAACTCAGCTGCTAATACTTAAGAATATTCTTTGGCTCCCCTTGTGTCGAATCAATAAATTTGGGTTGAATACTCTACCCTCGAAAACTATTGCGATCCCCTATACTTGTGGGTTATCAAGACTATTTTATGGCGCCGTTGCCGGGGAGCATAGCTCTATTCTTTGGGTCACTTCAGATTTATATCTGCTTGTCACTATGAAGAACTTGAAAGACGGGAAAACAAAAATTTATCCCTCAACTACGAGGGGAGGTAAGGAACTGTCATCTAGCTCTGCACTTGATTCATCTTCTGTTTTGAGTAAGCTCGCGACACCTAAACCTGCTTCTGCTATTCGTTGTGATATGTCGCATGTTATTGATGATGCCACTTCTGCTATGCATGATACTTATGATGAAACTACTTCTATGCTTGATACTACTGTGCCACTTGGTGAATTTTTTAATGAACAACTTGCTAGGGTTAGAGAGAATGAAAATATTGAATCTGATAATATTGATGAAAGTGATGATGAAGACTCCCCCCATAATAAATATGAATCACCTGTTATTCCTGAGGGTTATGTTTTTGAAAAGGAAGTTTCTTTAGCTATTTTAGCTTGTAAAGATAGATACGAGCTCAAGAGGTTATTAGCTAAATGGAAGCAGCAATCTCTTAATGCTAGAATGAAACCTGACCCTGATTTTGCTACTTCACCTATCTGTGTTACTGATAAGGATTATGAATTCTCTGTTGATCCTGATATAATTACTTTGGTTGAACCTGATCCTTTTCATGGCTATGAATCTGAAACTGTTGTGGCACGTCTTACTAAATTAAATGATATAGCCACCCTATTCACTAATGATGAGAAATCTCGCTACTTTTATATCCTTAAAATATTTCTGTTCTCATTAAAGGGTGATACTAAGATATGGTTTAACTCTCTTGATCCTGGTTGTGTGCGTAGTCCCCAGGATATGATTTATTACTTCTCTTTTAAATATTTCCCTGCTCATAAAAAACAAACTGCTTTAAGGGATATATATAATTTTGTGCAAATTGAAGAAGAGAGTCTCCCACAAGCTTGGGGGAGGCTTCTCCAATTACTTAATGCTTTGCCTGATCACCCTCTTAAGAAAAATGAAATACTTGATATCTTTTATAATGGACTAACCGATGCTTTTAAAGATTACCTGGATAGTTGTGTTGGTTCTGTTTTCAGGGAAAGAACACCAGATGAAGCTGAAATTCTATTGAATAATATGTTGACAAATGAAAATAATTGGACACTTCCTGAGCCAACTCCTAGCCTATTCCTAAACCAACTCCGAAGAAGAGAGGTGTTCTATTTCTCAATTCTGAAGATATGCAAGAGGCAAAGAAATCTATGAAAGAAAAAGGTATTAAAGCTGAAGATGTTAAGAATTTACCTCCTATTGAAGAAATACATGGTCTTAATTTACCGCCTGTTGAAGAAACATATGATCTTAATTCATTACCTATTGAAGAAATACATGGTCTTGATAACCCGACACAGGTAGTAAAGGTAAATTCTCTCTATAGATATGATAAAGCTGAAATCCCATTTACTAAGTTTGCTAGCTCATGCTTAGATGAGTTTGATAAATTTATGGTTAAGCAAGAAGACTTCAATGCTTCTTTTGGTAGACAACTGAAATACAATTCAAATATGCTTGAACACTTGGGTGATTATATAGCTAATGTCAAAGGTGAATTTAAACTTATTAGTAAACATGCTTTTATGGTTGCCACTCAAGTAGAACAAGTACTTAAAGCTCAAAATGATTTTCTAAATGAACTGAATAGTAAGAATAATGATAATGCTGTTAGAGTTATGACTAGAGGTGGTAAAATGACTCTGGAACCTTTATATCCTGAAGGCCACCCCAAGAGAATTGAGCAAGATTCTCAGAGAAATAATATAGATGCACCTAGTCCTTCTAAAAGGAAGAAAAAGAAAAATGATAGGACTTTGCATGCTTCTAGTGAACCTATTGCTGAAACACCTGAGAATCCAAATGATGTTTCTATTTCTGATGCTGAAACACAACCTGGTAATGAACCTGAAACTAATGATAATGTTCATGATGATGCTCAACCTAGTAATAATAATGATATAGAAATTGAACCTGCTGTTGATCTTGATAACCCACAATCAAAGAATCAACGTTATGATAAGAAAGACTTTGTTGCTAGGAAACACGGTAAAGAAAGAGAACCTTGGGTTCAGAAACCTATGCTTTTTCCTCCTAAACCATCCAAGAAAAAGGATGATGAGGATTTTGAGTGCTTTGCTGAAATGATTAGACCTATCTTTTTGCGTATGCGATTAACTGATATGCTTAAAATGAATCCTTATGCTAAGTACATGAAAGATACTGTTACTAATAAAAGAAAGATACCGGAAGCTGAAATTTCCACCATGCTTACTAATTATACTTTTAAGGGTGGCATACCAAAAAAATTTGGAGATCCAGGAGTACCCACTATACCATGCTCCATTAAAAGAAACTATGTTAAAGCTGCTTTATGTGATCTTTGGAGCCGGTGTTAGTGTTATGCCTCTCTCTTTATATCGTAGACTTGATTTTAATAAGTTGACAGCTACTGAAATATCTTTGCAAATGGCTGATAAATCAACTGCTATACCTGTCGGTATTTGTGAGGATGTGCCTGTTGTAGTTGCAAACGTTACTATTTTAACGGACTTTGTTATTCTTGATATTCCCGAGGATGATAGTATGTCTATTATTCTTGGAAGACCTTTTTTGAATACTGCAGGGGCTGTTATTGATTGCACCAAAGGCAATGTCACTTTTCATGTTAATGGTAATGAGCATACGGTACACTTTCCGACGAAACAAGCTCAAGTTTATAGTATCAACTCTATTGGAAAAATTTCATCGATTATATTTGGAGGTTTCGAATTTCCTCTTCCTACTGCCAAGAAGAAATATGATATTCTTATTATTGGGGATGTGCATATCCCCATTGAGGTAACATAGCGTTATTCGAAATTTCTCCGGTTCCATGTTATTCGGAATGAGTTCGTTAACAAGACTTGATCAACCTTATTAGTGGATTCCTTTTGATGAGTATGAGATGGATGAAACTAGAAGGCACAACCTTCTGTACCCTACTTTTACTTTCTGTTATTTATATTAAATAAAATAAAAATAAATATTTTTCGTCTGTTATCTGATTTATCCGTGCAATATAAAAATACCCCAAAAATAAAAGTTCTCCAAATGCCCTGAAATTTAAATATGATTTTTTCTGCATATTTGAGAATATTTGGCACTAAGAACACAGCACGGGGGGCATCCAGCTGGCCACGAGGGTGGAGGGCGCGCCCTACCACTAGTGCAGAACCGGGCAATAGCGCCGGTTCTTAAGGCCCTTTAGTGCCGGTTCGGTAACCAACACTAAAGTGTGGGCACTAAAGGCCCCCCTTTAGTACCGGTTCAGCATGAACCGGTGCTAAAGGGCAACCACGTGGCACGAGCCAGCTCCGGGGGCAGGGAGCCCTTTAGTACCGGTTGGTGACACCAACCGGTATTAAAAGGTTGGGGGGTTTGGGGTTTATGATTTCTTTTTCATTTAATTTTGTGTTTTCCATTTAATTCTTTTTCGTTTGCTGGTATTTTACGATACTACATATTGTACACGTTATGCATATATATAAATAGAATTTCTAGTAGAACCGATCATATAAGGTTGATCATCGAATGTCTCACAACCACCATTAATTAATTCACACATATATACACACATGTATACACATGTATATATATATATATACAATTAGCTAGCTATATATAATTTCTCCTAATTGGTGCCTTCGGAGCCAGTGACATTAGCCTAATTGGTGCCTTCGGAGCACGATGACAATTGGGAGTGGTTCATGGGGGCGGTAGCGGGTAATAGTATTCTCATTTGGGATCAATGACCTGGTCGAGCAAAAATCCCGCTATTTCCTCTTGAATTGCTCCTATGCGGTCCTTTGCTAGGAGCTGCTCCCGCACCTCTTTAAACTGTTAAGAAGGAGATCAATATGCATGTGTATTAGTTGTGTGACTAGATATCGATAATGGTGTAAAAATTGTGAATAATGTTCTGACAAACGTACCCACTCTTGTCTTTGAGATCTGCTCCTTTCGGACGCCATCATGTGAATGTTCTCGCAAACGTAGTATGCACACAAATTATTCCCCGACGCCTGCTTCAGGGCCTTTACGAGAATAGAATTTGATCAGATAATAATTAATCAAGCATGATAATTAAGGAGATGGCAGGTAGCTAGCTAGTACTAGTTAATTACTTATCTTGGGTCGATACCATTTCAGCTTTCGTTTCCATTGGCCTGGAGTGACGCTGATGAACTTTGCCCAAACCCTGCCCGCCGACAAAGAAAATGAATAAAGGGGTTATTAAATAGTTCATATCAGGAAATGAAGAACTAAATAGGCCGAGATATAGTTAATAATGATTAAAATTACCTATTGACTATCCCAAACAAGATGGCGTAGTCACTTGCTTTTTTAAGTAGTGAGTCTAGTATTTCAACTGTTCCTTCATCAACTTTAATGATTAACAAGATCCAGTGAAATCTGCATGCACACATGTTTGCATGTCTTAATTAAGCGGGCATATATAAGCAAAAACATGTAGCTAGCTAGTAGGCAAAAACAGAATTTGTAGTACAAGACAGTGTGACTCACTCGAAGTTGTAAGGAAGTAGTATATCTTCATTGGTATTAAGGCACTTGAAGAACTCTAGCATGCTTTCCTCTATACTTTTTTCATAATATGGATCTAATTTCCATGTGTATTCATTAATGGTATTTGGGTCAATGAACCCAATGCCATAGCGTCCACCTTTTTTCATTTCATAAATCTTCATCCTGCATAATACCACAGAAAATAATATAGTGAGGACAATTACAGATAATGATTGATCAAAATGATCACTACAGCTAGCTTGAGACTTAAATTACAGAAAGAAATCACTTACAGACAATAGCAACTGATAATAGATTTGTCGAGTGCGTCTTGATTGTATAACTGAAATAGTTTTGAATACTCAACGGACACAGCTTTCTCATGGTAGTAATGATCCTTCTTGACATTCACCATGAGGGACTCTCGATTGGAAATCTTGGTAATGTCCATGTACCATTGATGCAATTCATACATTCTCGTTGGGAGCTTCTTGACCTCGTCTGGCTCGACCAAAGGTTGGCCCCGGACATATTTCCGTTTTATTTCCTCCTCTCTAATCGGAGACATGGGCTCGATATCGAGGAGTTGTCCAACAGTGATCATGAGCCTTTTAGCCTGCTCAATATGCTCCTCGGTTATTACCACATCGCCCAGCCCGGGAACGTTAACGGTTTGCCCACAATAATATTGGGCGCGCGTACTCTCATGTGTTGTTGGCACAACAAGCGGGGGATTGATTGCGCCGCCTGTTCTCCCAGCTGGGGAACGGTTTTACCGCTCCTTTTGCTAGCTGATTTGCTCGAGCTTGAGCTCGCCTCTTTCTGTAGACGCGCTCAATTTAAATTCTTGAGGTGGCGCTCATAGTCTGTGTCAACAGGCTTGGGAGCTGGTGCTCTAGCCATACGAATAAAGTGCTCAATCTTTTCCTCAAGCACTTTCTCCCTTGGCGGCGGTGGCGGTTTCGGTGCAAAATGGGCTTCCACCTCGGCCTTCGATATGGATGCGTTTTTCTCCTCAGACTTGTCATAAGGCCTCTGCGGAAGAGGCGCGAGGCTGCTTGGACCATATTGAAATCGCTTGCCTCCGCCTGTACCTCCAGTACTACCTCAACTTGTACCGCTACGCACCATAGCTGACGCGGCTCTCTTCCGTGATTGCTGAGGCGGCGAAGACGGCTGACGTGGCTGAGTTGGAGGAGGAGGAGTGGCCTGAAGCTGTGCCGGACTTGGAGGAGGAGTGGCCTGACGCTTTGCCGGACTTGGAGGAGGAGGAGTGGCCTGAAGCTGTGCCGGACTTGGAGGAGGAGTGGCCTGACGCGTTGATGGACTTGGAGGAGCGGGAGTCTGCTGACTCGGTGGCGGACTTCGACGAGGAGTCGGATGACGCGGTGTCGGTGGCCTTCGAAAGATGATGCAATCCTTTCTCCATAGGATGATACGATGGTTGGCCTCTCCCAGTGTGTGCTCCTCGTCACCTCCAGGAATGTCAAGCTCTAGCCCCGAATATTGGTCCACCACCTCATCAACCAAGACACGAGCATAGCCCGCCGGAATCGGGTTGCAATGGAAGGTTGCCTCGGGGGATTTATAAAAGCAACGGCGTCCGCCACCTTCATGGATATATTCTTCATTTTGAAGTGTAGCTCGCAGTTAGTGTTCTCCATGATGTCATCCACTGGGTAGCTATCCAACAATGCGTCGCCCCGGGCGGAACCCACGCTGCTTCTCGGCATGGATGGGACGGTGCTATCCAATGCTGGATCATCCGCTAGCTGCTGCAGCTGCTGAGACCCCCTTTGCTGGCTAAGTGAGTCGATATGCTCCTACTGCCGCTGGAATTTGACTGCCAAGTCCGCATGCACTGATTCTAGGCCTTGAAGGCGTTCATAGTCCAGCTTCCTCTGCTCCTCCTCCATCTTCCTCTTCTTCTCCTCCGCAATCTTCTTTCTCGCACGGGTTCTGTAGTCGGCGTTCCAGTCCGAAAACCCCTCATACCACGGAATAGCGCCCTTGCCTCGTGTTCTTCCAGGGTGTTCAGGATTTCCCAGGGCACGCGTAAGCTCGTCGTTCTCTCTGTTGGGCTCGAACACCCCCGATCGAGCCTCTTCTATTGCAACAAGTAGCTTATCTTCGGCTCCGTCCAGACCTGCCTTCTTCGAAACTTTGCCTGTCTTCGGGTCCAACTCCCCCCCATGCGCATAGAACCAAGTCCTGCACCTGGGGGGCCAGCTCAATGTTTCTGGAGTGACACCTGCATCCTCCATCTCTTTCTCAGACTTATCCCACTTAGGCATTCCCACCGCGTAGCCACCTGGCCCCAGCTTATGGAACTTATCCTTTTTTGCGGCATTGGCCTTGTTTATTCTCGACCTTTCCTTAGATAATTCCGATTCCTTGAATTTCACAAAATCGTCCCAATGAGCACTTTGCTTCTCTAGTTTTCCCTTGAATACTGGAGTCTTCTTTCCTCCCTTGACGTACTGGTCCCATACACGATTCTTGTGGTTGTTGAATGCAACTGCCATCTTCCTAAGAGCAGCGTCCTTGACTTTCTCCATATCTGCATCTGTGAAATGATCTGGTAGGGTGAAATGTTCCACGAGCATTTCCCAAAGTAGAGGTTTTTGTCTGTCATCGACAAACGTAAGATCTGGACGTGGCTTTGCTGGCTCTCTCCATTCTTGAAGGGAGATCGGGAGTTGGTCCTTCACAAGAACTCCGCACTGAAGAATGAACTTGTCCGCAATCTTCTTAGGCGCTAATGGTTCGCCATTAGGTTTGATGGCCTCGATATTGTACTTTACGCCCTCCTTCAACTTTTTGTTCGGGCCTCGTACTGTCCTGCTGCTTGAAGATTTGCCCGATCCGGATGGCTGAAAGAAGAAATATCGATTCGTTAATATATATCTTCAAGTCATTTAAAACATGTGATGATCACCGGATGCCTGCTTATATAAATATACCTCGCCGATCTTTGTTGTTTCAAGATCAACATTTTCTTCATCATGTTCATAGTTCATGACTTCATCAATTCGGTCGTCGCGATCGAATATCATATCACCCTCCCCGTTGTTGTTTAGATATTCGGAGCCGTCATAATCTTCTTCATTCTGATCATCATCTGGCCCACGAGGATTGCGTGTGATATTGAACAGGGCCTCTTCTCCCTCTCTGCCGGTATTGTCCGCCATAGGTTTTATTTAACTAATCCAAAAGAAATATATTCAAATTACAATGCATGGATGCAATCAATTAATAAGGAAAAACTGAATCAATCATAGTACATAATAAGCATCATCGAATATAATCTCGAATACGTCGTCTCGAATAATAGATATAATCTTGAATACATCGTCTCGAATAATATATATAATCTCAAATAAATCATCTCGAATATTATATATCGAATACAACACTAGCTAGCTAGCTAATAAAGATCGAATACTAGAGAGTAATCTAGGCGGTGGACAACCAAAGTGAAGGAACCATCACTGGATCATAGCTCGGGTGATCTCCCCAAAGAACCTGCCAGGTATTGGAGAACCTAACGTCCATAGCAGCCATGTAGCGATGGACGTGCTCGTCTCCTCCCTGACACGGCGACGTACCACCTCCGGCAGGGCCGGCTCCCTCCGCACCGAAAGTGGCCCACGCGAACGCCACCAAAGGAGATCAGGGTCGATGACGGGACCCGGGGCCGGGTTCCTCACCAAGCGTCGCGCCCCTGAAGGTAGCACCTCCCAGTGCCAGCCCGGCGGAGCCCAGTCCCGGACATGGGTCCTCTGAAGCAGGACGTCGTCGCGAACTGGTCGACGGCGAGGATGCGGGCCGGGCATCGTCGACAACAAATACTATATGCCGCAAAAGTAAAGTAACATTTTTTAAATGATGAATTGTGATTTCATATATGCAAATTCTAAATTTTATAACTAAAACTAACATTTCTGATATTTCTATAACTAAAACTAACATTTCTAATATTTCTATAACTGAAAAACATTTCTATATAACTAACATTTCTATATAACTAACATTTCTAATATAACTAACATTTCTATATAACTAACATTTCTAATATTTCTATATAACTAACATTTCTAATATTTCTATAACTAAAAAACATTTCTATATAACCAACATTTCTAATATTTCTATAACACAGTGTGTGTGTGTGTGTGTGTGCGGCCGGGGCAGGAGCTCACCGGCGAGGCGCGACGACGGGGGCGGCGACGGGGACGGAGACGGGCGGTGACGACGGGGATGGGGACGGGGCGGCGACGACGGGGACGGGGACGGGCCGGGCGGGGACGACGGGAGGACGGGGCGGGGGCACAGCGACGGGGCGCGTCGCGGCGACGGACGACGACGGGGGCGGCGACGAGGGGCGGCGGCCACGGGGCAGAGGAGAAAGAAGCAGAGGGAGAGATGAGAAACTGACAAATTTTTTGAAGTGTTTTCTTATATAGAACAACCTTTAGTACTGGTTGAAGCCACCAACCGGTACTAAAGGTCTGTTTTGGCCAGGCCAAGCAGCGAGAACGGCACCCCTTTAGTACCGGGTGGTGGCTCCAACCGGTACTAAAGACCCCCCCCCTTTAGTACCGGTTTGAGCCACCACTCGGTACTAAAGGGGGTGCGCTGGTGCAGGTGCGGTGCGTCATGTTTAGTCCCACCTCGCTAGCCGAGGGGCGTTCACACTGGTTTATAAGCCCCAGTGCGGTAGCTCTCTCGAGCTCCTCTCAAAGCAGGCCTACCGGGCCTAAATATTCTGTGCTGTCTTGTGGGCCCACTAGGCCTTTGCGGGCCTGCATCCTGGCCCAACAACAGGTTGGGTTTCTAGTCGTATGCAGGCCGTTGTGGCGCAATAGGCGGGCTTTTTTTTGCTTTATTTATTTTTGTTTTATTTATTTTTGAGTTGTTTTTTGCTGTATTTAGAGTTTCTTTGTGAATATTTTTTCTTTAGGTACAAAAAATTACAAACTTTCTGTTAGTGCCGGTAGTTTACAAATTTGAATAGTTTAAATTTTGAATTATTTGAAATTTGTGTGAATCACTAGTTTGTGAATAACTTAACTTTGAAAATAGATTTTTCAGTGATTCTTTTTCTTATGTTTAATATTAGTGTGTTTTATCATTATATTCAATTTGGTAATGCTTAGGTTATTTAAAAAATGAAATGCCTTTGTAACGGATGAGTTTTCGTCTGAAACCCCGATACTTCGAAAGAGATTGTCCATTTTGTACATGAAGTGCATCCAGTTTTTGCGGTAACCCTCTCTACTTTTTTGCACATGCTATGTGGGTGATATTATGATACCATGCCAACTTTCAACCTTTTCTGAGTTCATTTGAAATGCTTTTCAATTTCAGGGTCAATTAGCTGAAAAAATCAGTAAATGCATGAAAGAATTTGTTTGCACATAAAAGTTCTTCGCGTTTCAAATGCCAAAACACATAACTACCCTAACTATTACAGAGATTCCCTCCTGGGTGTGAAACACAGAAGAAAGTGATGATAGTGAAGCCGATCACATCCCAGATCTTTGGGTGTGAAACTTTTTCTTCGCGTGTGTCCCTTTGCGCCGTAGCCATGGAAAATCTTCATCATTTAACTGGATGCTCGGGTCAATAATCACTGTGAATGGAGCAATTTCATCAAACTTTTCATAATCTTCTGACATGTCTGTCTTGTCATCCACTCCCATGATGTTTCTCTTCCTAGAAAGAACTATGTGGCGCTTTGGCTCATCGTATGATGCATTTGCTTCCTTATCTTTTCTTTTTCTCGGCTTGGTAGACATATCCTTCACATAGAAAACCTCCGCCACATCATTAGCTAGGACGAATGGTTCGTCTGCATACGCAAGATTGTTGAGATCCACTATTGTCATTCCATACTGCCGGTCTTCCGTTACCCCGCCTTGTGTCATATTGACCCATTTGCACCGAAACAAAGGGACCTTCAAACCACGTCCATAGTCAAGTTCCCATATCTCCTCTATGTAACCATAATATGTTTCCTTTCCCGTCTTGGTTGTTGCATCAAAGAGGACACCACTGTTTTGGTTGGTGCTCTTCTTATCTTGGGCGATCGTGTAAAATGTATTATCATTTATCTCGTATCCTTTGAAAGTCATTATATTCAAAGATGGTAACTGGGACAACGAGTACAGGTCATCTTCAATAGAGGCGTCATGCATGGTACGTGTCTGAAACCAGCCGGCGAAACTCCTGGTTTGTTCACATGTAATCTAGTCATCAGACCGCTCCGGGTGTTTGGAGCGTAGAAAATTCTTGTGTTCGTCCATATACGGAGCCACCAAGGCAGAATTCTGTAGAACTGTGTAGTGTGCTTCAGTTAGAGAATGTCCGTCCATACATATTATTTGATCCCCTCCTAGCGTGCCTTTTCCATCCAGTCTGCCCTTATGCTGCGATTCAGGAACACCAATCGACTTAAGGTCAGGAATAAAGTCAATACAAAACTCAATGACCTCCTCATTTTCATGGCCCTTAGAGATGCTTCCTTCTGGCCTAGCATGGTTATGAACATATTTCTTTAAGACTCGCATGAACCTCTCAAAGGGAAACATATTGTGTAGAAATACAGGACCCAAAACGTTAATCTCTTCGCATAGGTGAACTAGGACGTGCGTCATGATGTTGAAGAAGGATGGTGGGAACACCAACTCAAAACTGACAAGACATTGCACCAAATCATTCTCTAACCTTGGTATGATTTCTGGATCGATTACCTTCTGAGAGATTGCATTGAGGAATGCACATAGCTTCACAATGGCTAATCGAACATTTTCCGGTAGAAGTCCCCTCAATGCAACCGGAAGCAGTTGCATCATAATCACGTGGCAGTCATGAGACTTTAGGTTCTGGAAATTTTTCTATGCCATGTTTATTATTCCCTTTATATTCGATGAGAAGCCATACGGTACCTTAATACTGAGCAGACATTCAAAAAAGAATTCCTTCTCTTCTTTGGTAAGAGCGTAGCTGGCATGACCCTGATGTATGCCGTCTTTTCCATGCATACGTTGCTGGTCCTCCCGTGTCTCAGGTGTATCTTTTGTCTTCCCACACACGCCCAAGAAGCCAAGCAGGGTCACGCAAAGATTCTTCGTCATGTGCATCACGTCGATTGCGGAGCGGACCTCTAGGTCTTTCCAATAGGGCAGGTCCCAAAATATAGATTTCTTCTTCCACATGGGTGCGCGTCCGTCAGCGTCATTCGGAACAGGTTGTCCACCAGGACCCTTTCCAAAGACTACCTTCAAATCCTTGACCATATCATGTACATCAGCACCAGTACAGTGGCGAGGCTTTGTCCGGTGATCTGCCTCACCTTTGAAATGCTTGCCTTTCTTTCTTATGGCATGCCTGCTCGGAAGAAATCGACGATGTCCCAGGTGCACATTCTTCTTACAATTAGCCAAATATATACTGTCGGTATCGTCCAAACAATGCGTGCATGCGCGGTATCCCTTGTTTGTCTGTCCTGAAAGGTTACTGAGAGCAGGCCAATCATTGATGGTCACGAACAACAACGCCTTTAGGTCAAATTCTTCCCCCATGTGCTCATCCCACGCACGTACACCTGTTCCATTCCACAGCTGTAAGAGTTCTTCAACTAATGGCCTTAGGTACACATCAATATCATTGCCGGGTTGCTTAGGGTCTTGGATGAGCACTGGCATCATAATAAACTTCCGCTTCATGCACAACCAAGGAGGAAGGTTATACAAACATAGAGTCACATGCCAGGTGCTATGGTTGCTGCTCTGCTACCCAAAAGGATTAATGCCATTTGCGCTTGGACCAAACCATACGTTCCTTGCGTCATCTGCAAACTCCTTCCCGTACTTTCTCTTGATTTTTCTCCACTGCGACCCGTCAGCGGGTACTCTCAACTTTCCGTCTTTCTTACGGTCTTCTCTGTGCCATCGCATCGCCTTGGTATGCTCTTTGTTTTGGAACAAACGTTTCAACCGTGGTATTATAGGAGCATACCACATCACCTTGGCAGGAATCTTCTTCCTGGGGCGCTCGCCCTTGACATCACCAGGGTCATCGCGGTTGATCTTGTAGCGCAATGCACCGCATACCGGGCAAGCGTTCAAATCCTCGTACTCACCGCGGTAGAGGATGCAATCATTAGGGCATGCATGTATCTTCTGCACCTCTAACCCTAGAGGGCAGCCAGCCTTCTTTGCTTCGTACGTACTCTCGGGCAATTCGTTGTCCTTTGGAAGCATATTCTTTATCATTACCAGCAACTTTCCAAATCCCTTGTCAGATACACCATTCTCTGCCTTCCATTGCAGCAATTCCAGTGTGGTGCCCAGCTTTTTCTTGTCACCTACGCAATTCGGGTACAACAATTTTTTGTGATCCTCTAACATGCGTTGCAACTTCTTCTTCTCCAAATCACTTGCGCAGTTTCTCTTTGCATCGGCAATGGCCCGACCTAGATCATCAACGGGCTCATCCGATGCCTCTTCTTCAGCTTCTTCCCGCATTGCCGGCTCAGCTTCTTCCCTCATTGTTGTATCATTGTATTTAGGGAACCCATGGCCAGGATAGCTGTCTTCGTCCTCTTCTTCTTCATTGTCTTCCATCATAACCCCTCTTTCTCCGTGCTTGGTCTAAACATTATAGTGGGGCATGAAACCAGACTCAAACAGGTGGACGTGAATGGTTCTTGACGTAGAGTTATTGTGACCATTCTTACAGCCAGCACATGGACAAGGCATAAAACCATCCGCCTGCTTGTTTGCCTCAGCCGCAAGCAGAAAAGTATGCATGCCATTAATGAACTCGAGAGAGCATCGGTCATCGTACATCCATTGCCGGCTCATCTTCAATACACAACACCGAAAACACCAAATTAATACAATACATAAAGTTCATACAACACTTAAATGCAACAAACAAATAACTCTCTAGCTAAATAATTTAAATGCAACAACAAATGCGATCAAGATCGCAACTAAGGTAACAATTGATCCAACAACGTAATGATACCAAGCCTCACTATGAATGGCATATTTTCTAATCTTTCTAATCTTCAAGCGCATTTTCTCCATCTTAATCTTGTGATCAACGACGACATCGACAACATGCAACTCCAATTCCATCTTCTCCCCCTCAATTCTTTTCAATTTTTCCTTCAAATCCTCGTTTTCTCTTTCAACTAAATTTAACCTCTCGACAATAGGGTCGGTTGGAATTTCCGGTTCAACTACCTCCTACATACAAATATCTATGTCAACTTGATGGGCATAATTTGTCATAAACACGAAATGCAACAAATAGTTTTAAAAGAGAATATACCACATCCGAATCATAACCCAGACGAGGGCCGACGGGAACGGATATCAAAACCATGGCACTATGTATAACAAACAACGTATGTGTAAGATAATTATACGAGTAACTATATATCCAAATCACACAAACATCAATTTTTTTATATAAAGCATTCATGAACAAGAGGCTCACCATAAGGTGGTGCCGGCGACGGGACGTTGCGGGCGATCGACGGTGGTTACGACGGAGATTTAGAAGGCACTAAGTAAACCACACCTACATATGCAAACTAAGTGTTATTTTTGACCTCAAATTGCATATAGATCAAATACTAGCACATATATATAATTCCTCCCAAATTACTAAACTCAAAAATCAATCACTATATAAAGCATTGCATGAGCTAATCTAGCAATGAGAGATGAAAGGACAAAGTTGCTAACCTTTTGATCATTTGAATGGATGGGGGCCTTCAAATCTTGACAAATTTTGGGCAAAATGTGTGATGATCTTGAGAGGAAGAGGGAAAGAACAGAGAGGAGAGGGGAAAGGGGAAGAACAGAGCGAGCTCGGGTGGACGAAGGGTGTATGTAGGACAACCTTTAGTACCGGTTCGTGATACGACCCGGTACTAAAGGTGCTGGAGGGGCCCTAGACTGACAACATCCTGCCACCACTCACTTTAGTACCGGTTCATGGCACGAACCGGTGCTAAAGGTTCGCCACGAACCGGTACTAATGATGTCCACCCGCCTAGCCGTTGGAACCGGCACTAATGGACACATTAGTGCCGGCTCAAATTCAAACCGACACTAATGTGCTTCACATTTGACCCTTTTTCTACTAGTGTACCCCCTGGGCGCGCCCCCTACCTCGTGGGCCCACGATAGCCCTCCTCCACTATTCCTGCACCCACACACTCCTTCCTCCCACAAACACGAATATCCAGCTCAAGCACGAGTTCTAGCTTATTTTGCTGCCATTTTCGATCTCCTTGCTCAAAATACCTCACAAAACTGCTTGGGGAGGTTGTTCCTTGGTATGTGACTCCTCCATTGGTCCAATTAGTTTTCGTTCTAGTGCTTTATTCATCACAAATTTATGCTGCCTAGGTGATCATGTTCTTGAGCTTGCATGTCAAATTTATATGGTTCCAAGTAGTTTTGATGCATGATATAGGCTCTAGGCACTTGTAGGAGTAGTTGCTATCAATTTTGTTGAGTTTGGTTTACTTTTACTTGAAGTTACTAAAAATTTCAGATTTTTTCATAAAATAATGAAGAGATTTTTGAGGGGCTCATCGAGCCGAAGCTCGAAGGAAAAGCAAAATGAAAAAGCAGAAAGGCCCAAATATAATCTGCCTCGCACCGCGGAGGTTCGGCCGTGTGAATGGCCTTCCGATGATTTCTTGAGAGCAGTCGGGATTTATGATGATTTTTATGAATTGGCTGAGGATGCAGGCCTCACCGCCTTCCTCCACGACCAACGCGCACATTATCTCTTACTCAGCAATATCTTTGTGCAAAACCTTCATTTCCATGCTAGGAGCTCACCACCTACGGTGGAGTTTTATTTATATGATGGGCATAAGGAGCTGTCACTATGATTTTTGTCGGGTTTGTTTGGTCCCTTTCAAGGGCACGATAGAGGAACCACATCGCGGTGATGTGGAGGGGTTTAATGATACCCATCACTGTAGGGGAAACGAGGAAGGTTTCCGATGCACGAATCACTAGCACACATTTTCCTGTTTTACGCTACTTTGCAATATTTGCTAGTCATTGCTTAATTGGTCACGGAAACTGTGGAAACCTTAGTGTTCCTGATATTATTATTTTGTTCCACGGTTTATTCTGTGATAACTCTGTTAGCATGTGCGGTATTATTGCTAAACGGTTAAGTCTGAACCGTACAAAGGGCTCCATCTTTGGAGGCATCTATGCTTCACACCTAGCTGCACATTTTAACATACCCATTAGGCACTATGAAAAAGAAGAAAAATTGCTGCCCACTGTTTATTTAGATTATAAGAGTATGGTAGCGCATGATTTTATTATAAAGAATAGGGAAGGGGAGCTTAAATACAAATTGTTCTTTGATAAACATCATCCTGAGACTATTACCCTGCCTGCTCCTTTCTTCTTTGATTTATCTGCAGGCCAGTACCTTGTTCCGTTAGAGGCTATTCACGCCTACCGGAACCCTACATCAGCCACAGAGCCAGAGTCGGAACCACAAGTTGATCCTCCACGACAGTCTAATTACCAGTGGGATCCGGAGATGATTGCCAACCAGTGGCAATCAGAGTCTTATTCTTCGCAGTACGACCCCAACTATTACTATGGATACCCGCCAGGCCAACCGTGGCCATAGACCAACTTAGGCCAAAAGCCTAAGCTTGGGGGAGTACGCATTTCTCACCGACATTACATTCATGTTCACACACTCATTGCTAGATGTCGGTGCTCATACTTTTTCATTGTATCATCCATGCTAGTTTATTTCCCTTTTTATGCTTTCTTCTTGTGTGTTTAATAAACCTTAAGAAAAAACAAAAAATTAGTTGTAGCTTTTTATTAGTTTACTTTCCATGCTTGTAGTAGTAATTAAAAAGAAAACCCAAAAAGATTTCCTGTTCTTCTTTTTGCTTGTTGGGAGCTTTGCCGTGTAAATAGTTTTATTTCTTTTCTTTGGGGATCGATAGGAGAAGACCATGATTAAATTGTTGAAGTGGCTCTTATATGCATTATTGTTGATCTGACAAAATAGCCCATATTGCCTTGTCTTCTCCTGTTTATTGAATGCTTGCAGATTCCAGCTTAGTCCAATGCACGTGCACTATTATTATTATCCACATCGTTCGGTCGTGCAAGTGAAAGGCAATTATGACGATATATGATGGACTGATTGAGATGAGAAAAACTGGTATGAACTCGACCTCTCTTGTTTTTGTAAATATGATTAGTTCATCATTCCTGATTCAGCCTATTATGAATAAACATGTTTACAATGACAACTAGAGATCATAGTTTCTTGTGCCATGCTTGATTAGCTAGGAGCTTATAATGGTTTACCTTGCGTGCCAACATGCTATTAAAATGGTTGTGGTGTGGTATGATAGGGTGGTATCTGAAGGAAATATGCCCTAGAGGCAATAATAAAGTTATTATTTATTTCCTTATATCATGATAAACGTTTATTATTCATGCTAGAATTGTATTAACCGGAAACATAATACATGTGTGAATACATAGACAAACAGAGTGTCACTAGTATGCCTCTACTTGACTAGCTCGTTGATCAAAGATGGTTATGTTTCCTAACCATGGACATGAGTTGTCATTTGATTAACGGTATCACATCATTAGGAGAATGATGTGATTGACTTGACCCATTCCGTTTCCTTAGCACTTGATCGTTTAGTTTGTTGCTATTGCTTTCTTCATGACTTATACATGTTCCTATGACTATGAGATTATGCAACTCCCGTTTACCGGAGGAACACTTTGTGTGCCACCAAACTTCATAATGTAACTGGGTGATTATAAAGGTGCTCTACAGGTGTCTCCGAAGGTACTTGTTGGGTTGGCGTATTTCGAGATTACGATTTGTCACTCCGATTGTCGGAGAGGTATCTCTAGGCCCACTCGGTAATGCACATCACTATAAGCCTTGCAAGCATTGCAACTAATGAGTTAGTTGCAGGATGATGTATTAAGGAATGAGTAAAGAGACTTGCCGGTAACGAGATTGAACTAGGTATTGAGATACCGACGATCGAATCTCGGGCAAGTAACATACCTATGACAAAGGGAACAACGTATGTTGTTATGCGGTTTGACCGATAAAGATCTTCGTAGAATATATAGGAGCCAATATGAGCATCCAGGTTCCGCTATTGGTTATTGACCGGAGACATGTCTCGGTCATGTCTACATAGTTCTCGAACCCGTAGGGTCCGCACGCTTAAAGTTCGATGACGGTTATATTATGAGTTTATATGTTTTGATGTACCGAAGGTAGTTCAGAGTCTCGAAATGGTCGAGACATGAAGATTGATATATTGGAAGCCTATGTTTGGATATCGGAAGTGTTCCGGGTGAAATCAGGATTTTACCGGAGTACCGGGAGGTTACCGGAACCCCTCGGGGGCTTAATGGGCCTACATGGGCCTTAGTGGAAATAGAGGGCAACAAGGGGAGTGTGGGGCGCGTCCCCCAAGGCCCAAACCGAATTGGTTTAGGGCAAGGGGGGTCGTCCCCCTCTTTCCTTTTCCCCCTCTCCCTTTCCTTCCCCCTCTCCTACTCCTACTAGGAATAGGAGGAGTCCTACTCCTAGTGGGAGTAGGACTCCCCCTTGGCGCGCCTCTCCCTGGCCGTCCGCCTCCTCCCCTTGCTCCTTTATATACGGGGGCAGGGGCACCCCATAGACACAACAATTGATCATTTGATCTTTTAGCTGTGTGCGGTGCCCCCCTCCACCATAGTCCACCTTGATAATACTGTAGCGGTGCTTAGGCGAAGCCCTGCGTCGGTAGAACATCATCATCGTCACCACGCCGTCGTGCTGACGAAACTCTCCCTCAACACTCGGCTGGATCGGAGTTCGAGGGACGTCATTGGGCTGAACGTGTGCTGAACTCGGAGGTGTCGTACGTTCGGTACTTGATCGGTCGGATCGTGAAGACGTACGACTACATCAACCGCGTTGGGCTAACGCTTCTGCTTTCGGTCTACGAGGGTACATGGACAATACTCTTCCCTCTCGTTGCTATGCATCACCATGATCTTGCATGTGAGTAGGAATTTTTTTGAAATTACTATGTTCCCCAAACAGTGGCATCCGAGCCTGGTTTTATGCGTAGATGTCATATGCACGAGTAGAACACAAGTGAGTTGTGGGTGATATAAGTCATATTGCTTACCAGCATGTCATACTTTGGTTCGGCGGTATTGTTGGATGAAGCGGCCCGGACCGACATTACGCGTACGCTTACGCAAGACTGGTTCTACCGATGTGCTTTGCACACAGGTGGCTGGCAGGTGTCAGTCTCTCCAACTTTAGTTGAACCGAGTGTGGCTACGCCCGGTCCTTGAGAAGGTTAAAACATCACCAACTTGACAAACTATCGTTGTGGTTTTGATGCGTAGGTAAGAACGGTTTTTGCTAAGCCCGTAGCAGCCACGTAAAATTTGCAACAACAAAGTAGAGGACGTCTAACTTGTTTTTGCAGGGCATGTTGTGATGTGATATGGTCAAGACATGATGCTAAATTTTATTGTATGAGATGATCATGTTTTGTAACCGAGTTATCGGCAACTAGCAGGAGCCATATGGTTGTCGCTTTATTGTATGCAATGCAATCGCGCTGTAATGCTTTACTTTATCACTAAGCGGTAGCGATAGTCGTGGAAGCATAAGATTGGTGAGACGACAATGATGCTACGATGGAGATCAAGGTGTCGCGTCGGTGACAATGGTGATCATGACGGTGCTTCGGAGCTGGAGATCACAAGCACAAGATGATGATGGCCATATCATATCACTTATATTGATTGCATGTGATGTTTATCTTTTATGCATCTTATCTTGCTTTGATTGACGGTAGCATTATAAGATGATCCCTCACTAAATTATCAAAGTATAAGTGTTCTCCTTGAGTATGCGCCGTTGCGAAAGTTCTTCGTGCTGAGACACCATGTGATGATCGGGTGTGATAGGCTCTACGTTCAAATACAATGGGTGCAAAACAGTTGCACACGCGGAATACTCAGGTTAAACTTGACGAGCCTAGCATATAACAGATATGGCCTTGGAACACTGAGACCGAAAGGTTGAGCGTGAATCATATAGTAGATATGATCAACATAGTGATGTTCACCATTGAAACTACTCCATCTCATGTGATGATTGGACATGGTTTAGTTGATATGGATCACGTGATCACTTAGAGGATTAGAGGGATGTCTATCTAAGTGGGAGTTCTTAAGTAATATGATTAATTGAACTTAAATTTATCATGAACTTAGTCCTGGTAGTATTAGCATATCTATGTTGTAGATCAATAGCTCGCGTTTAGCTCCCCTGTTTTATTTTTGATATGTTCCTAGAGAAAACTAAGTTGAAAGATGTTAGTAGCAATTATGCGGATTGGATCCGTGATTTGAGATTTATCCTCATTACTGCACAGAAGAATTATGTCCTTGATGCACCGCTAGGTGACAAACCTATTGCAGGAGCAGATGCAGATGTTACGAACGTTTGGCTAGCTCAAATGATGACTACTTGATAGTTTAGTGCACCATGCTTAAACGGCTTAGAATCGGGACTTCAAAGACGTTTTGAACGTCATGGACCATATGAGATGTTCCAGGAGTTGAAGTTAATATTTCAACCAAATACCCGAGTTGAGAGATATGAAGTCTCCAACAAGTTCTATAGCTAAAAGATGGAGGAGAATAGCTCAAGCAGTGAGCATGTGCTCAGATTGTCTGGGTACTACAATCGCTTGAATCAAGTGGGAGTTAATCTTCCAGATAAAATAGTGATTGACAGAATTCTCTAATCACCATCACCAAGTTAGTAGAACTTCGTGATGAACTATAATATGCAAGGGATAACGGAAACGATTCCCAAGCTCTTCGTGATGCTGAAATAAACGAAGGTAGAAATCAAGAAAAGCATCAAGTGTTGATGGTAAACAAAACCACTAGTTTCAAGTAAAGGGACAAAGGGAAGAAGAATGGGAACTTCAAGAAGAACAACAAGCAAGTTGCTTCTCAGGAGAAGAAACCCAAGTCTAGACCTAAGCCTGAGACTGAGTGCTTCTACTGCAAGCAGACTGGTCACTGGAAGCGAAACTGCCCCAAGTATTTGGCGGATAAGAAGGATGGCAAGGTGAACAAAGGTATATGTGATATACATGTTATTGATGTGTACCTTACTAATGCTCGCAGTAACACCTGGGTATTTGATACTGGTTCTGTTGCTAATATTTGCAACTCGAAACAGGGGCTACAGATTAAGCGAAGATTAGCTAAGGACGAGGTGACGATGCGCGTGGGAAATGGTTCCAAAGTCGATGTGATCGCAGTCGGCACGCTACCTCTACATCTACCTTCGGATTAGTATTAGACCTAAATAATTGTTATTTGGTGCCAGCGTTGAGCATGAACATTATATCTGGATCTTGTTTGATGCGAGACGGTTATTCATTTAAATCAGAGAATAATGGTTGTTCTATTTATATGAGTAATATCTTTTATGGTCATGCACCCTTGAAGAGTGGTCTATTTTTGCTAAATCTCGATAGTGGTGATACACATATTCATAATATTGAAGCCAAAAGATGCAGAGTTGATAATGATAGTGCAACTTATTTGTGGCACTTCCGTTTAGGTCATATCGGAGTAAAGCGCATGAAGAAACTCCATACTGATGGACTTTTGGAACCACTTGATTATGAATCACTTGGTACTTGCGAACCGTGCCTCATGGGCAAGATGACTAAAACGCCGTTCTCCGGAACTATGGAGAGAGCAACAGATTTGTTGGAGATCATACATACAGATGTATGTGGTCCGATGAATGTTGAGGCTCATGGCGGATATCGTTATTTTCTCACCTTCACAGATGATTTAAGCAGATATGGGTATATCTACTTAATGAAACATAAGTCTAAAACATTTGAAAAGTTCAAAGAATTTCAGAGTGAAGTTGAAAATCATCGTAACAGGAAAATAAAGTTTCTATGATCTGATCGTGGAGGAGAATATTTGAGTTATGAGTTTGGTCTTCATTTGAAACAATGCGGAATAGTTTTGCAACTCACGCCACCCGGAACACCACAGCATAATGGTGTGTCCGAACGTCGTAATCATACTTTACTAGATATGGTGCGATCTATGATGTCTCTTACTGATTTACCGCTGTCATTTTGGGGTTATGCTTTAGAGACGGCCACATTCACCTTAAATAGGGCACCATCAAAATCCGTTGAGACGACGCCTTATGAACTATGGTTTGGTAAGAAACCAAAGTTGTCATTTCTGAAAGTTTGGGGCTGTGATGCTTATGTGAAAAAGCTTCAACCTGATAAGCTCGAACCCAAATCGGAGAAATGTGTCTTCATAGGATACCCAAAGGAGACTGTTGGGAACACCTTCTATCACAGATCCAAAGGCAAGACTTTTGTTGCTAAATTCGGAGTTTTTCTAGAGAAGGAGTTTCTCTCGAAATAAGTGAGTGGGAGGAAAGTAGAACTTGATGAGGTAACTGTACCTGCTCCATTATTGGAAAGTAGTTCATCACAGAAATCTGTTCCTGTGACTACTACACCAATTAGTGAGGAAGCTAATGATGATGATCATGTAACTCCAGATCAAGTTACTACCGAACCTCGTAGGTAAACCAGAGTGATATCCGCACCAGAGTGGTACGGTAATCCTGTTCTGGAGGTCATGTTACTTGACCATGACGAACCTACAAACTATAAGGAAGCGATGATGAGCCCAGATTCCGCGAAATGGCTTGAGGCCATGAAATCTGAGATGAGATCCATGTATAAGAACAAAGTATGGACTTTGATTGACTTGCCCAAAGATCGGCGAGCCATTGAGATTAAATAGATCTTCAAGAGGAAGACGGACACTGATAGTAGTGTTACTATCTACAAAGCTAGAATTGTCGCAAAAGGTTTTCGACAAGTTCAAGGTGTTGACTACGATGAGAGTTTCTCACTCGTATCTATGCTTAAGTCTGTCAGAATCATGTTAGCAATTGCCACATTTTATGAAATCTGGCAAATGGATAAACAAAACTACATTCCTTAATGGATTTATTAAAGAAGAGTTGTATATGATGCAACAAGAAAGTTTTGTCAATCCTAAAGGTGCTAACAAAATATGCAAGCTCCAGCGATCCATCTATGGACTGGTGCAATCATCTCAGAGTTGGAATATATGCTTTGATAAGTTGATCAAAGCATATAGTTTTATACAAACTTGCGGTGAAGCCTGTATTTACAAGAAAGTGAGTGGGAGCACTACAACATTTCTGATAAGTATATGTGAATGACATATTGTTGATCGGAGATAATGTAGAATTATTCTGCAAAGTATAAAGGAGTGTTTGAAAGGAGTTTTTCAAAGAAAGACCTCGGTGAAGCTGCTTACATATTGAGCATCAAGATCTATAGAGATAGATCAAGACACTTGATAAGTTTTTCAATGAGTACATACCTTGACAAGATTTTGAAGTAGTTCAAAATGGAACAGTCAAAGAAAGAGTTCTTGCATGTGTTACAAGGTGTGAAACTGAGTAAGACTCAAAGCCCGACCACGGCAGAAGATAGAAAGAGAATGAAAGTCATTCCCTATGCCTTGGCCATAGGTTCTATAAAATATGCCATGCTGTGTACCAGATCTATTGTATACCCTACACTGATTTTGGCAAGGGGAACAATAGTGATCTAGGAGTAGATCACTGGACAACGGTCAAAATTATCCTTAGTGGAATAAGGATATGTTTCTCGATTATGGAGGTGACAAAAAGGTTCGTCGTAAAGGGTTACGTCGATGCAAATTTTGACACTGATCCAGATGACTCTAAATCTCAATCTGGATACATATTGAAATTGGGAGCAATTAGCTAGAGTAGCTCCGTGCAGAGCATTGTTGACATAGGAATTTGCAAAATACTTACGGATCTGAATGTGGCAGACCCATTGACTAAACTTCTCTCACAAGCTAATCATGATCACACCTTAGTACTCTTTGGGTGTTAATCACATAGCGATGTGAACTAGATTATTGACTCTAGTAAACCCTTTGGGTGTTGGTCACATGTCGATGCGAACTATGGGTGTTAATCACATGGTGATGTGAACTATTGGTATTAAATCACATGGTGATGTGAACTAGATTATTGACTCTAGTGCAAGTGGGAGACTGAAGGAAATATGCCCTAGAGGCAATAATAAAGTTATTATTTATTTCCTTATATCATGATAAATGTTTATTATTCATGCTAGAATTGTATTAACCGGAAACATAATACATGTGTGAATACATAGACAAACAGAGTGTCACTAGTATGCCTCTACTTGACTAGCTCGTTGATCAAAGATGGTTATGTTTCCTAACCATAGACATGAGTTGTCATTTGATTAACGGGATCACATCATTAGGAGAATGATGTGATTGACTTGACCCATTCTGTTAGCTTAGCACTTGATCGTTTAGTTTGTTGCTATTGCTTTCTTCACGACTTATACATGTTCCTATGACTATGAGATTATGCAACTCCCGTTTACCGGAGGAACACTTTGTGTGCCACCAAACATCACAACGTAACTAGGTGATTATAAAGGTACTCTACAGGTGTCTCTGAAGTTACTTGTTGGGTTGGCGTATTTCGAGATTAGGATTTGTCACTCCGATTGTCGGAGAGGTATCTCTGGGCCCACTCGGTATGCACATCACTATAAGCCTTGCAAGCATTGCAACTAATGAGTTAGTTGCGGGATGATGTATTACGGAACAAGTAAAGAGACTTGCTGGTAACGAGATTGAACTAGGTATTGAGGTACCGATGATCGAATCTCGGGCGAGTAACATACCGATGACAAAGGGAACAACGTATGTTGTTATGCGGTTTGACCGATAAAGATCTTCGTAGAATATGTAGGAGCCAATATGAGCATCCAGGTTCCGCTATTGGTTATTGACCAGAGACATGTCTCGGTCATGTCTACATAGTTCTCGAACCTGTAGGGTCCGCACACTTAATGTTCGATGATGGTTATATTATGAGTTTATATGTTTTGATGTACCAAAGGTAGTTCGGAGTCTCAGATGTGATCTCGGACATGACGAGGAGTCTCGAAATGGTCGAGACATGAAGATTGATATATTGAAAGCCTATGTTTGGATATCGGAAGTGTTCCGGGTGAAATTGGGATTTTACCGGAGTACCGGGAGGTTACCGGAACCCCCCGGGGGATTAATGGGCCTTAGTGGAAATAGAGGGCAACAAGGGGAGTGTGGGGAGCGCCCCCCAAGGCCCAAACCGAATTGTTTTAGGGCAAGGGGGGCGGCCCCCTCTTTCCTTCTCCCCCTCTCCCTTTCCTTCCCCCTCTCCTACTCCTACTAGGAATAGGAGGAGTCCTACTCCTAGTGGGAGTAGGACTCCCCCTTGGCGCGCCTCTCCCTGGCCGGCCGCCTCCTCCCCTTGCTCCTTTATATACGGGGGCAGGGGGCACCCCATAGACACAACAATTGATCGTTCGATCTTTTAGCCGTGTGCGGTGCCCCCCTCCACCATAGTCCACCTCGATAATACTGTAGCGGTGCTTAGGCGAAGCCCTGCGTCGATAGAACATCATCATCGTCACCACGCCGTCGTGCTGACGAAACTCTCCCTCAACACTCAGCTGGATCGGAGTTCGAGGGACGTCATCGGGCTGAACGTGTGCTGAACTCGGAGGTGCCGTACGTTCGGTACTTGATCGGTCGGATTGTGAAGACGTACGACTACATCAACCGTGTTGTGCTAACGCTTCCGCTTTCGGTCTACGAGGGTATGTGGACAACACTCTTCCCTCTCGTTGCTATGCATCACCATGATCTTGCGTGTGCGTAGGATTTTTTTTTGAAATTACTACGTTCCCCAACAGTATCCTCCTCTAAATGATTTAAGTGACTTGACTTGGCACATGTTCACGCATGTAGTTGAAACAAAATCAACATATCCTTGACGATATTTATGTTCATGGTGGATTATATCCTACCCATGCTTGCATTCGGTGTTGATTAATTTTAATGCATGTTCATGACTGTTATCGCTCTCTAGCTGGTCGCTTCCCAGTCTTTTGCTAGCCTTCACCTGTACTAAGCGGGAATACTGCTTGTGCATCCAACTCCATAAACCCCAAAGTTATTCCATATGAGTCCACCATACCTACCTATATATGGTATCTACCTGCCGTTCCAAGTAAATTTGTATGTGCCGAACTCTGAACCTTCAAATAAATATCCTGTTTTGTATGGTCGAATAGCTCATGTATCAACTAGGGATGTCTGTATCTTCCATGTTAGGCGGGTTATTCTCAAGAGGAGTGGACTCCACTCCTCACTCACGAGAAAATGGCTGGTCACCGGGATGCCCAGTCCCATGCTTTATGCAAATCAAATCAAAATAATTGCAAACAAAACTCCCCCATGGGACTCTTGTTAGTTGAAGGCACTTGTTGTTTCGAGCAAGCCATGGATTGATGCTTGTTGGTGGGGGGGAGTATAAGCTTTACCATTCTGTTTGGGAACCGCCTATAATGTGTGTAGTATGGAAGATATCGCCATCTCTTGGTTGTTATGTTGACAATGAATGTATACCGCTCAAAATATTATTCATCTCTATTTTAAAACCGAGCTCTGGCACCTCTACAAATCCCTGCTTCCCTCTGCGAAGGGCCTATCTATTTACTTTCATGTTGAGTCATCATCCTCTTATTAAAAGCACCAGTTGGAGAGCACCGCTGTCATTTGCATTCATTACTGTTAGTTTACATTGAATATGACTTGACTGGATCTCTTTTACCATGAATTACAATGTCTAGTCAGTCCTTGATCTTTAAAGGTGCTCTGCATTTATATTTTGCGGTCTCAGAAAGGGCTAGCGAGATACCATCTTGTTATATCATATTATGATTGTTTTGAGAAAGTGTTGTCATCCGAGATTTATTATTATTGCTCGCTAGTTGAATATGCCATTGATATGAGTAAACATGAGACCTAAGCGTTATTGTGAATATGGTTAGTTTATGATCTTTGCTGAAAACTTGAATGTTGGCTTTAAATATTTACAACAACAAGAGCAAACAGAGTTTGTAAAAGTTTTTCTTTATCACTTTCAGTTTGTCAACTGAATTGCTTGAGGACAAGCAATGGTTTAAGCTTGGGGGAGTTGATACATCTCCGTCATATCTACTTTTCCAAACACTTTTGCCCTTGTTTTGGACTTTAACTTGCATGATTTGAATGGAACTAACCCGGACTGACGCTGTTTTCAGCAGAATTGCCATGGTGTTATTTATGTGCAGAAACAAAAGTTCTCGGAATGACCTGAAACTTCACGGAACATCTTTTTGAAAATAATAAAAAATCGTTGCAAAAGATGAAGACCAGGGGGCCCACACCCTAGCCATGAGGGTGGGGGCGCGCCCCCTACCTCGTGGGCCCCCTGGAGCTCCTCCGACCTCAACTCCAACTCTATATATTTGCTTTCGCGGAGAAAAAAATCACAGAGAAGGATTCATCACATTTTATGATACGCAGTCGCCGCCAAGCCCTAAAACCTCTCGGGAGGGCTGATCTGGAGTCCGTTCGGGGCTCCGGAGAGGGGAATCCATCGCCATCGTCCTCATCAACCATCCTCCATCACCAATTTCATGATGCTCACCACCGTGCGTAAGTAAATCCATCATAGGCTTGCTGGACGGTGATGGGTTGGATGAGATTTATCATGTAATCGAGTTAGTTTTGTTAGGGTTTGATCCCTAGTATCCACTATGTTCCGAGATTGATGTTGCTATGACTTTGCTATGCTTAATGCTTGTTACTAGGGCCCGAGAGCCATGATTTCAGATCTGAACCTATTATGTTTTCATCAATATATGAGAGTTCTTGATCCTATCTTGCAAGTCTATAGTCACCTATTATGTGTTATGATCCATTAACCCCGAAGTGACAATAATCGGGATACTTACCGGTGATGACCGTAGTTTGAGGAGTTCATGTATTCACTATGTGTTAATGCTTTGGTCCGGTACTCTATTAAGAGGAGGCCTTAATATCCCTTAGTTTTCGCTAGGACCCCGCTGCCACGGGAGGGTAGGACAAAAGGTGTCATGCAAGTTCTTCTCCATAAGCACGTATGACTATATTCGGAATACATGCCTACATTACATTGATGAATTGGAGCTAGTTCTTTGTCACCCTAGGTTATGACTATTACATGATGAACCACATCCGGCATAATTCTCTATCACCGATCCATTGCCTACGAGCTTTCCATATATTGTTCCTCGCTTATTTAGTTTTCAGTTGCTATTGCTACAATCACTACAAAATACCAAAAACATTACTTTTGCTATCATTACCTTTTGCTACCGTTACTACTACTATCATATTACTTTGCTACTAAACACTTTGCTGCAGATATTAAGTTTCCAGGTGTGGTTGAATTGACAACTCAGCTGCTAATACTTGAGAATATTCTTTGGCTCCCCTTGTGTCGAATCAATAGATTTGGGTTGAATACTCTACCCTCGAAAACTGTTGCGATCCCCTATACTTGTGGGTTATCAAGGCGGTGGACCGCGGGCCGCTGCACTACGGCCCGAAGGGGCGACGCAGCTGTGACACGGGTAGGTGCATCCGGGAGAAGAACCACGGGGCGGCGGTGCTGCGGCCCGATGGGGCGACGCAGTGGTAGCCCGTTACTCGATTGGTGGAGGGGTGCGCGGAATTCGGGACGGTCTTCACGGGGCCTGCGAAGGCGCGCGTAACCAACGTGCCAGGTCGGTCGCACAGCGTAGATGAGGCGACGGTGGTGGGCGGGTGATCAACCCGATCGCGCGCAAGGTCAAGGACGCCGCCCGGTGGAGGCGGGGTGGTGGCGGAGTCCAAAATGAAGCCGGCGATGATGGACAGCGTGGGACAAAGTGCAGACGAGCGCGTCAGCACCGGCACCCGAGCCATCAAAGCAGCGCCGTGATACGTCTCCATCGTATCTACTTTTCCAAACACTTTTGCCCTTGTTTTGGACTCTAACTTGTATGATTTGAATGTTTTCAGCAGAATTACCATGGTGTTGTTTTATGTGCAGAAAACAAATATTCTCGGAATGACTTGAAACTCCACGGAACATCTTAGAAAAAAACAATAAAAAATCCTCGCCAAAGATGAACACCAGGGGGCCCACACCCTTCTCACGAGGGTGGGGGGCGCCCCCCCTAGGGCGCGCCCCCCTAGGGCGTGCCCCCTACCTCGTGGGCCCCCTATTGCGTCTCCGACTCCAACTCCACCTCCATATATTGAGTTTCGATGAGAAAAAAAATCAAAGAGAAGAAATCATCGCGTTTTACGATACGGAGCCGCCGCCAAGCCTAAAACCTCTCGGGAGGGCTGATCTGGAGTCCGTTCAGGGCTCCGGAGAGGGGGATTCGTCGCCGTCGTCATCATCAACCATCCTCCATCACCAATTTCATGATGCTCATCGCCGTGCATGAGTAATTCCATCGTAGGCTTGCTGGACGGTGATGGGTTGGATGAGATTTATCATGTAATCGAGTTAGTTTTGTTAGGGTTTGATCCCTAGTATCCATTATGTTCTGAGATTGATGTTGCTATGACTTTGCTATGCTTAATGCTTGTCACTAGGGCCCGAGTGCCATGATTTCAGATCTGAACCTATTATGTTTTCATGAATATATGTGAGTTCTTGATCCTATCTTGCAAGTCTATAGTCACCTACTATGTGTTATGATCCGGCAACCCCGAAGTGACAATAATCGGGACCACTCCCGGTGATGACCATAGTTTGTGGAGTTCATGTATTCACTATGTGCTAATGCTTTGTTCTGGTTCTCTATTAAAAGGAGGCCTTAATATCCCTTGTTTCCAATAGGACCCCGCTACCACGGGAGGGTAGGACAAAAGATGTCATGCAAGTTCTTTTCCATAAGCACGTATGACTATATACGGAATACATGCCTACATTACATTGATGAACTGGAGCTAGTTCTGTGTCACCCTATGTTATGACTGTTACATGATGAACCGCATCCGGCATAATTATCCATCACTGATCCGGTGACTACGAGTTTTCCATATACTGGTTCTCGCTTATTTACTTTCCCGCTGCTACTGTTACAATCACTACAAAATACCAAAAACATTACTTTTGTTGTCTTTACTTTTGTTGCCGCTACCACCACTATCATATTACTTTGCTACTAAACACTTTGCTGCAGATACTAAGTTTCCAGGTGTGGTTGAATTGACAACTCAGCTGCTAATACTTGGGAATATTCTTTGGCTCCCCTTGTGTCAAATCAATAAATTTGGGTTGAATACTCTACCCTCGAAAGCTGTTGCGATCCCCTATACTTGTGGGTTATCAAGACACATTTCTGGCGCCGTTGCCGGGGAGCATAGCTCTATTCTTTGAGTCACTTGGGATTTATATCTGCTGGACACTATGAAGAACTTGAGAGATCCAAAAACCAAGATCTATCCCTCAACTACGAGGGGAGGTAAGGAACTGCCATCTAGCTCTGCACTTGATTCACCTTCTGTTATGAGTAAGTTTGCGACACCTACATCTGCTTCTACTATTCGTTTTGATATGTCACATGTTATTGATGATGCCACTTTTGCTATGCATGATACTTATGATGAAACTGCTTCTATGCCTGATACTACTGTGCCCCTTGGTGAATTTCTTGATGAACAAATTGCTAGGGCTAGAGGAAAAGAAATTATTGAATCTGAATACGATGATGATAGTGATGATGAAAATATGCCTGTTATTCCTGAGGGCTATCTTTTTGATACGGAATCTTCTGCCGCTATTTTTGCTTGCAAAGATAGATATGAGCTTAAGAGATTATTAATTAAATGGAACAAAGAATCACTTAGAGATAAAATGAGACCTGACCCTGCTTTTGCTACTTCACCTATTTGTGTTCCTGATAAGGATTATGAATTCTCTGTTGATCCTGATATAATTACTTTAGTTGAATCTGATCCGTTTTATGGTTATGAATCTGAAACTGTTGTGGCACATCTTACTAAGTTAAATGATATAGCTACCCTGTTCACTAATGATGAGAGATCGCATTACTTTTATATACTCAAAATATTTCCGTTCTCATTAAAGGGTGATGCTAAGATATGGTTTAATTCTCTTGATCCTGGTTGTGTGCGTAGTCCCCAGGATATGATTTATTACTTCTCTGCTAAATATTTCCCTGCTCATAAGAAACAAGCTGCTTTGAGGGAAATATAAAACTTTGTGCAATTTAAAGAAGAGAGTCTCCCACAATCTTGGGGGAGGCTTCTCAAGTTATTTAATGCTTTGCCTGATCATCCTCTTAAGAAACCTGAAATACTTGATATCTTTTATAATGGGCTAACTGATGCTTCCAGAG
The DNA here is from genome assembly GCF_003073215.2 of Triticum urartu. Taxonomy (NCBI): domain Eukaryota; kingdom Viridiplantae; phylum Streptophyta; class Magnoliopsida; order Poales; family Poaceae; genus Triticum; species Triticum urartu. The sequence goes on along the minus strand of NC_053026.1, from coordinate 491,908,164 downwards.
ATTACCTGGATAGTTTTGCTGGTTCTCTTTTCAGGGAAAGAACACCGGATGAAGCTGAAATTCTATTGAATAATATGTTGACAAATGAAAATAATTGGGCACCTCCTGAGCGAGCTCCTGCTCCAATTAATGATCTTAATCCTAAACCAACTCCGAAGAAGAGAGGTGTTTTATTTCTCAGTCCCGAAGATATGCAAGAGGCAAAGAAATCTATGAAAGAAAAAGGTATTAAAGCTGAAGACGTTAAGAATTTACCTCCTATTGAAGAAATACATGGTCTTAATATACCGCCTATTGAAGAAACTTATGATCTCAATTCTTTATTTACTGAAGAACCTCCTGATCCCGATATCCCGACACAGGTAGTAAAGGTAAATTCTCTCTGTAGATATGATAAAGTTGAAGTCCCTCCTACTAAAATTGCTAGTCAATGCTTGGACGAGTTTGATAACTTTATGTATAAGCAAGACGACTTCAATGCTTATTTTGGTAGACAATTAAAAGAAAATGCTTATATGATTAGACGCTTGGGTGATTATATGGCTGATATTAAAGGTGAACTTAAACTTGTTAGCAAACATGCTTCTATGGTTACCACTCAAGTAGAACAAGTACTTAAAGCTCAAAAAGAAGTGCTTAATGAAATGAATAGTAAGAAAAATGATTATGCTGTTAGAGTGGCTACTAGAACTGGTAGAATGACTCAGGAACCTTTGTATCCTGAAGGCCACCCTAAGAGAATCGAGCAAGATTCTCAGAGAAATAATATTGATGTTCCTAGTTCTTCCAAAAAGAAGAAAAAGAAAAATGATAGAACTGTGCAAACTTCTAGTGAGCCTATTGCTGAACCACCTGATAATCCAAATGATATATCTATGTCTAATGCTGAAACACAATCTGGTAATGAACATGAACCTAGTAGAGATATTAATGATAATGTTCATGATGATGCTCAACCTAGTAATGATAATGATGTACAAATTGAACCTGCTGTTGATCTTGATAACCCACAATCAAAGAACCAACGTTATGATAAAAGAGACTTTGTTGCTAGGAAACATGGTAAAGAAAGGGAACCTTGGGTTCAGAAACCCATGCCTTTTCCTCCGAAACCATCCAAGAAAAAGGATGATGAGGATTTTGAGCGCTTTGCTGAAATGATTAGGCCTATCTTTTTGCGTATGAGATTAACTGATGTGCTCAAAACAATCCTTATGCTAAATATATGAAGGATATCATTACTAATAAAAGAAAGATACCGGAAGCTGAAATTTCCACCATGCTTGCTAATTAAACTTTTAAGGGTGGAATACCAAAGAAACTTGGAGACCCCAGAGTACCTACTATACCTTGCTCCATTGAAAGAAATTATATTAAAACTGCTTTATGTGATCTTGGAGCCGGTGTTAGTGTTATGCCTCTCTCTTTATATCGTAGACTTGACTTGAATAAGCTGACACCTACTGAAATATCTTTGCAAATGGTTGATAAATCAACTGCTATACCTGTCGGTATTTGTGAGGATGTGCCTGTTGTGGTTTGCAAACGTTACTATTTTAACGGACTTTGTTATTCTTGATATTCCCGAGGATGATAGTATGTCTATTATTCTTGGAATACCTTTTCTTAATACTGCAGGGGCTGTTATTGATTGCAACAAAGGCAATGCCACTTTTCATGTTAATGGTAATGAGCATATGATACACTTTCCAAGGAAACAACCTCAAGTTCATAGTATCAACTCTATTGGAAAAATTCCACCGATTATATTTGGAGGTTTTGAATTTCCTCTTCCTAATGTCAAGAAGAAATATGATATTCTTGTTATTGGGGATGTGCATATCCCCGTTGAGGTAACTTAGTGTTATTCGAAATTTCTCCGGTTTCATGATTATCGGAATGTGTTTGTTAACAAGACTTGATCAACCTTGTTAGTGGATTCTTTTTGATGAGCATGAGATGGATGAAACTAGAAGCACAACCTTCTGTACCCCACTTTTACTTTATGTTACTTATATTAAATAAAGTAAAAATAGTATTTTTTTGTCTGTTTCCTGACTTATCTGTGCAATATAAAAATATCCCGAAAATAAAAGTCCTCAGAATGCCATGCCAATTTAATATGATATTTTTCGGGAATATTTGAGGATTTACTGTGCAAAAATTACCGCGGGAGGAGCTGCCACCTGGCCACGAGGGTGGTGGGCGCGCCCCCCTGCCTCGTGGGCCCATAGTGGCCCTCCTCCACTTATCCCAGCACCCATCTTCTTCCTCTATCTCACACAAACCCGAAAAACCAACTCAAGCACGAGTTCCAGCCACTTTTGCTGCGATTTTCGATCTCCTTGCTCAAAGCACCTCTCGTAAAATTGCTTAGGGAGATTGTTCCTTGGTATGTGACTCCTCCATTGGTCCAATTAGTTTTTGTTCTAGTGCTTTATTCTTTGCAAATTTGTGCTGCATAAGTGACCATGTTCTTGAGCTTGCATGTCAAATTTATATGGTTCCAAGTAGTTCTAATGCTTGATATAGGCTCTAGGCACTTGTAGGAGTAGTTACTATCAATATTATTGAAGTTGGTTCACTTTTATTTTGAAGTTACTAAATTTTTAGAATTTTTCAGAAAATGATGAGGAGATTATTGAGGGTCTCATCGAGCCAAAGCTCGAAGGAAAAGGCACCGAAGCCTAAGTATAATTTGCCACGCACCGCGGAGATTCGGGCGTGTGAATGGCCTTCTGATGATTTCTTGAGAGCAGCCGGTATCTATGAAGATTTCCATGAATTGGCTCACAATGCAGGCCTCACCGCTTTCCTCCACGACCAATGCGATCAGTATCTCTTACTCACAAATACCTTTGTGCAAAACTTTCATTTTCATTCTAGGAACTCACCACCTACGGTGGAGTTTCATTTATATGATGAGCATAAGGAGATGTCACTTTATGTTTCTGTCGGATTTGTTTAGTCCCTTTTGAGGGCAAGACAGAAGAACCACATCATGATGATGTGGCTGGGTTTATTGATAATATCACTGTAGGAGAAACCAGGAAGGTTTCCGACGCACGAATCACTAGAATACATTTCCCTGTTTTGCGTTACTTTGCATTATTTGCTAGTCGTTGTTTAATTGGACGCGGAAATTCTGAAAACATTAGTATCCCTGATTTAATTATTCTGCTCCAAGGTTTATACAGTGATAACACTTTTAGTTTGGGCGGTATTATTGCTAGACGGTTAAATATGAACCCTACTAAGGGCCCCATCTTTGGAGGCATCTATGCCACACGCCTAGCTGCACATTTTAACATACCTATTAGGCATGCTGAGAAGGAAGAAAAGGTGCTGCCCCGTGTTTATCTAGATCATAAAAGTATGGTGGCACATGATTTTATTGTTAAGAATAGGGCAGTGGAGCTTAAATATCAATTGTTCTTTAATAAACATCATCCTGAGACTATTACCTTGCCTGCTCCTTCTTTGTTTGATTTGACTGCAGGCACGTACCTTGTTTCATTGACGGCTATTCACGCCCACCGGAACCCTGCACCAGTCGAGGAGCCAGAACAGGAACCACAAGATGAGCCTCCACGACAATCTGTTTATTCTTGGGATCCAGAGATGACTGTCAGCCAGTGGCAGTCAGAGTCTTCTTCTTCATCATAGTACGACCCCAACAACTATTATTATGGATATCCGCCAGGCCAGCTGTGGCCATAGACCAACTTAGGCCAAAAGCCTAAGCTTGGGGGAGTACGTATTTCTCACCGACATTACATTTATGTTCACACACACTCATTGCTAAATGTCGGTGCTCATACTTTTTCACTATAATATCCATGCTAGTTTATTTTCTTGTTCCCGCTTTCTTCTTGTGTGTTTGTTAAACCTTAAGAAAAACCAAAAAAATTAGTAGTAGTTTATTTTTCTGCTGTAGTAGTAATAATTAAAAAGAAAACCCAAAAATATTTCCCGTCCTTCTTTTGCTTGTTGGGAGCTTTCCCGTGTAAATAGTTCTATTTCGTTTCTTTGGGGGTCAGTAGGAGAAGACCATAATTAAATTGTTGAAGTGGCTCTTATATGCATTATTGTTGATTTAACCAAGAACCCATATTGCCTTGTCTTCTCATGTTTATTGAATGCTTGCAGATTCCAGCTTAGTCCAATGCACGTGCACTCTTATTATTATTCACACCGTTCGGTCGTGCAAGTGAAAGGCAATTATGATGATATATGATGGACTGAGTGAGATGAGAAAAGCTGGTATGAACTCGACCTCTTTTGTTTTTGTAAATATGATGAGCCTGTCGTTCTTGATTCAGCTTATTATGAATAAACATGTTTGCAATAACAATTAGAGACCAGAGTTGCTTGTGCCATGCTTGATTAGCTATGAGCTATAATGATTTACCTTGTGTGCCAACATGCTATTGAGATGATTATGATGTGGTATGATGGGGTGGTATCCTCTTTTGAATGATTTAAGTGACTTGACTTGGCACATGTTCGCGCATGTAGTTGAAATAAATCAACATAGCCTTCATGATATTTATGTTCATGGTGGATTGTATCCTACTCATGCTTGCATCCAATGTTTATTAATTTTAATGCATGTACATGGCTGTTGTCGCTCTCTAGTTGGTCGCTTCCCAGTCTTTTGCTAGCCTTCACTTGTACTAAGCGGGAATACTGCTTGTGCATCCAATCCCTTAAACCCCAAAGTTATTCCAGATGAGTCCACCATACCTTCCTATATGCGGTATCTACCTGCCGTTCCAAGTAAATTTGTATGTGCCAAACTCTAAACCTTCAAATAGACATTCTGTTTTGTATGCTCGAATAGCTCATGTATCAACCAAGGCTGTCCTTATCTTCCGTGTTAGGCGGGTTATTCTCAAGAGGAGTGGACTCCGCTCCCCACTCACGAGAAAATGGCTGGTCACCGGGATGCTCAGTCCCATGCTTTATGCAAACTAAATCAAAATTAATTGCAAAGAAAACTCCCCCTGGGACCTGATGTATGTTGGAGGCACTCGTTGTTTCGAGCAAGCCATGGATTGATGCTTGTTGGTGGAGGGGGAGTATAAACTTTACCATTCTGTTTGGGAACCGCCTATAATGTGTTTAGCATGGAAGATATCGCCATCTCTTAGTTGTTACGTTGACAATGAAAGTATACCGCTCAAAATACAATTTATCTCTATTTCAAAACCGATCTCTGGCACCTCTACAAATCTCTGCTTCCCTCTCCGAAGGGCCTATCCATTTACTTTTATGTTGAGTCATCACCCTCTTATTAAAAAGCACTAGCTGGAGAGCACAGCCGTCATTTGCATTCATCACTATTAATTTATATTGGGTATGACTATGGTTGGATCTCTTTTACCATGAATTACAATGTCTAGTCAGTCCTTGATCTTTAAAGGTGCTCTGCAATTATGTTTTGCGGTCTCAGAAAGGGCTAGCGAGATACCATCTTGTTATATCATATTATGATTGTTTTGAGAAAGTGTTGTCATCCGATATTTATTATTATGACTTGCTAGTTGATTATGCTATTGATATGAGTAATTATGAGACCTGAGAATTATTGCAAATATGGTTAGTTATGATCTATGCTGAAAACTTGAATGCTAGCTTGACATAGTTACAACAACAAGAGCAAACAGAGTTTGTAAAAGTTTTTCTTTCTTTCTTTCAGTTTGTCAACTGAATTACTTGAGGACAAGCAAGGGTTTAAGCTTGGGGGAGTTGATACGTCTCCGTCGTATCTACTTTTCCAAACACTTTTGCCCTTGTTTTGGACTCTAACTTGTATGATTTGAATGGAACTAACCCGGACTGACGCTGTTTTCAGCAGAATTACCATGGTGTTGTTTTATGTGCAGAAAACAAATATTCTCGGAATGACCTGAAACTCCACGGAACATCTTAGAAAAAACAATAAAAAATCCTCGCCAAAGATGAAGACCAGGGGGCCCACACCCTTCTCACGAGGGTGGGGGCGCCCCCCCCCTAGGGCACGCCCCTACCTCGTGGGCCCCCTGTTGCATCTCCGACTCCAACTCCACCTTCATATATTGAGTTTCGATGAGAAAAAAATCAGAGATAAGAAATCATCGCGTTTTACGATACGGAGCGCCACCAAGCCCTAAAACCTCTCGAGAGGGCTGATCTGGAGTCCGTTCTGGGCTCCGGAGAGGGGGATTCGTCGCCGTCGTCATCATCAACCATCCTCCATCACCAATTTCATGATGCTCACCGCCGTGCGTGAGTAATTACATCGTAGGCTTGCTGGGCAGTGATGGGTTGGATGAGATTTATCATGTAATCGAGTTAGTTTTGTTAGGGTTTGATCCCTAGTATCCACTATGTTCCGAGATTGATGTTGCTATGACTTTGCTATGCTTAATGCTTGTTACTAGGGCCCGAGAGCCATGATTTCAGATCTGAACCTATTATGTTTTCATCAATATATGAGAGTTCTTGATCCTATCTTGCAAGTCTATAGTCACCTATTATGTGTTATGATCCATTAACCCCGAAGTGACAATAATCGGGATACTTACCGGTGATGACCGTAGTTTGAGGAGTTCATGTATTCACTATGTGTTAATGCTTTGTTCCGGTTCTCTATTAAAAGGAGGCCTTAATATCCCTTAGTTTCCAATAGGACCCCGCTGCCATGGGAGGGTAGGACAAAAGATGTCATGCAAGTTCTTTTCCATAAGCACGTGTGACTATATACAGAATACATGCCTACATTACATTGATGAACTGGAGCTAGTTCTGTGTCACCCTATGTTATGACTGTTACATGATGAACCGCATCCGGCATAATTATCCATCACTGATCCGGTGCCTACGAGTTTTCTATATACTGGTTCTCACTTATTTACTTTCCCGTTGCTACTGTTACAATCACTACAAAATACCAAAAACATTACTTTTGTTGTCTTTACTTTTGTTGCCGCTACCACCACTATCATATTACTTTGCTACTAAACACTTTACTGCAGATACTAAGTTTCCAGGTGTGGTTGAATTGACAACTCAGCTGCTAATACTTGGGAATATTCTTTGGCTCCCCTTGTGTCGAATCAATAAATTTGGGTTGAATACTCTACCCTCGAAAGCTGTTGCGACCCCCTATACTTGTGGGTTATCACGCCGGTGCAGGCACCGAGGCCCAAGCGACCAACGGAGCAGCGGCGCCCGAGCTCGAGGCAGCCAACGGGCCTGACGCGGCCGGCCCGACGCAACAGGAACGAGGCCGGTGAGGCAACCCGCAGGGCCACCGTGCAAACACAGCGGAGGCGGGTGACGTGAATCGATTGGCGGACCGGCACGCGAGCGACGGATATGATTAGCCGCCGCATGGCACAAGGCCGTCGGTGGAGGCGATGCAGGTGTCCCGGTCACAGAGGGCGGACACGGTCGGCGTAGATCGATGGGCGGGCCGACGCGCTGATGTCTACTACACAACCTTTTTCTTGTAGACGTTATTGGGCCTCCAAGTGCAGAGGTTTGTAGGACAGTAGCAAATTTCCCTCAAGTGGATGACCTAAGGTTTATCAATCCGTAGGAGGCGTAGGATGAAGATGGTCTCTCTCAAGCAACCCTGCAACCAAATAACAAAGAGTCTCTTGTGTCCCCAACACACCCAATACAATGGTAAATTGTATAGGTGCACTAGTTCGGCGAAGAGATGATGATACAAGTGGTATATGGATAGTAGATAAAGGTATTTGTAATCTGAAATTATAAAAACAGCAAGGTAACTAATGATAAAAGTGAGCGTAAACGGTATTGCAATGATAGGAAATAAGGCCTAGGTTTCATACTTTCACTAGTGCAAGTTCCCTCAACAATAATAACATAGTTGGATCATATAACTATCCCTCAACATGCAACAAAGAGTCACTCCAAAGTCACTAATAGCGGATAACGAACGAAGAAATTATGGTAGGGTACATACCCTTAGCCCCGAGGGAGAACTACTCCCTCCTCGTCATGGAGAGCATCGGGATGATGAAGATGGCCACCGGAGAAGGATTCCCCCTCCGGCAGGGTGCCGGAACGGGTCTAGATTGGCTTTCGGTGGCTACGGAGGCTTCTGGCGGCGGAACTCCCGATCTATTGTGTTCTCTGATGTTTTTAGGGTATATGGAGATATATAGGCGGAAGAAGTACGTCAGGGGGGCCATGAGGGTGGAGGGCGCGCCCCCTGCCTCGTGGCCTCCTCATAGATCCCCTGACGTGCACTCCAAGTCTTCTGGGCTTCTTTCCTTCCAAAAATGAGTTCTGTGAAGTTTCAGGTCAATTGGACTCCGTTTGATTTTCCTTTTCTTCGAAACCCTAAAACAAGGTAAAAACAGAAACTGGCACTGGGCTCTGGGTTAATAGGTTAGTCCCAAAAATGATATAAAAGTGTATAATAAAGCCCATAAACATCCAAAGTTGATAATATAATAGCATGGAACAATCAAAAATTATAGATACGTTGGAGACGTATTAGCATGCCCAAGCTTAATTCCTGCTCGTCCTCGAGTAGGTAAATGATAAAAACAGAATTTTTGATGTGGAATGCTACTTGGCATAATTTCAATGTAATTCTTTTTAATTGTGGCATGAATATTCAGATCTGTAAGATTCAAGACAAAAGTTCATATTGACATGAAAACAATAATATTTCAAGCATACTAACCAAGCAATTATGTCTTCTCAAAATAACATGGCTAAAGAAAGTAATCCCTACAAAATCATATAGTCTGGTTATGCTCCATCTTCACCACACAAAATATTTAAATCATGCACAACCCCGATGACAAGCCAAGCAATTGTTTCATACTTTTGATGTTCTCAAACTTTTTCAATCTTCACGCAATACATGAGCGTGAGCCATGGATATAACACTATAGGTGGAATAGAAGGGTAGTTGTGGAGAAGACAAAAAGGAAGAAGATAGTCTCACATCAACTAGGCGTATCAACGGGCTATGGAGATGCCCACCAATAGATATCAATGTGAGTGAGTAGGGATTGCCATGCAACGGATGCACTAGAGCTATAAGTATATGAAAGCTCAAAAAGGAAACTAAGTGGGTGTGCATCCAACTTGCTTGCTCATGAAGACCTAGGGCATTTTGAGGAAGCCCATCATTGGAATATACAAGCCAAGTTCTATAATGAAAGATTCCCACTAGTATATGAAAGTGACAACATAGGAGACTCTCTATCATGAAGATCATGGTGCTACTTTGAAGCACAAGTGTAGTAAAAGGATAGTAACATTGTCCCTTCTCTCTTTTTCTCTCATTTTTTGGGGCCTTTTCTCCCTTTTTATGGCCTCTTTTTTTCTCTCTTTTTTTATTTGGGCTTCTTTGGCCTCTTTTATTTTATATTTTTTTTGTCCGGAGTCTCATCCCGACTTGTGGGGGAATCATGGTCTCCATCATCCTTTCCTCACTGGGACAATGCTCTAATAATGATGATCATCACACTTTTATTTTTCTTACAACTCAACAATTACAACTTCGATACTTAGAACAAAATATGACTCTATGTGAGTGCCTCCGGCGGTGTACCGGGAAATGCTATGATGCATGAGTGAAAAGTATGAAAGAATTATGAACGGTGGCTTTGCCACAAATACTATGTCAACTACATGATCATGCAAAGCAATATGACAATGATGAAGCGCGTCATAATAACGGAACGATGAAAAGTTGCATGGCAATATATCTCGGAATGGCTATGGAAATGCCATAATAGGTAGGTATGGTGGCTGTTTTAAGGAAGGTATATGGTGGGTTTATGGTACCGGCAAAAGGTGCGCGGTATTAGAGAGGCTAGCAAAGGTGGAAGGGTGAGAGTGCGTATAATCCATGGACTCAACATTAGTCATAAAGAACTCATATACTTATTGCAAAAATCTACAAGTTATCAAAACAAAGTATTACGCGCATGCTCCTAGGAGGATAGATTGGTAGGAAAAGACCATCGCTCGTCCCCGACTGCCACTCATAAGGAAGACAATCAATAAATAAATCATGCTCCGACTTCATCACATAACGGTTCACCATACGTGCATGCTACGGGAATCACAAACTTCAACACAAGTATTTCTCAAATTCACAACTACTCCACTAGCATGACTCTAATATCACCATCTCCATATCTCAAAACAATCATCAAGCATCAAACTTCTCTTAGTATTCAATACTATATATGAAAGTTTTTACTATTCTTGGATGCCTAGCATATTAGGATTATTTAAGCAAATTACCATGCTATTTAAGACTCTCAAAATAATCTAAGTGAAGCATGAGAGATCAATAGTTTCTATAAAACAAATCTACCACCGTGCTCTAAAAGATATAAGTGAAGCACTAGAGAAAATGACAAACTACTCCGAAAGATATAAGTGAAGATCAATGAGTAGTCGAATAATTATGCAACTATGTGAAGACTCTCTAACATTTAATAATTTCAGATCTTGGTATTGTATTCAAATAGCAAGCAAATCAAAATAAAAATGACATTCTAAGAATAGCAAACATCATGTGAAGAAGCAAAAACTTAGGATCAACCGATACTAACCGATAGTTGTTGAAGAAGAAAGGTGGGGTGCCAACCGGGGCATCCCCAAGCTTAGACGCTTGAGACTTCTTGAAATATTATTTTGGGATGCCTTGGGCATCCCCAAGCTTGAGCTTTTGTGTCTCCTTAATTCCTCTCATATCACGGTCTCCCTAAATCTCAAAAGCTCCATTCACACAAAACTCAACAAGGACTCGTGAGATAAGTTAGTATAAACCATTGCCAAAACCTTATCATACTCTACTGTAGCAAATCACTAAAATTATTATTCAACATTGCATACTAAATGTCTCTGCATATTTAATAGTCCTATCCTCAAATAGAATCATTAAAGAAGCAAACATATGCAAACAATGCAAACATAATAGCAATCTGCATAAACAGGACAGTCTGTAAAGAATGCAGCAACATCCATACTTCCCTAACTCCAAACATTATGAAAGAAAATTCACACTGTAGTAAATTTATCAGAGCTTAATATGCAAAACGTTTTAACATTTTATCACATTCTGACTTTACTAGGGAATTATTGCAACAGCGGTAAACTTTCTATTTTCAAACAGCAACATGAAGACTTGTAACATAGGCATGGTAAAGACTATCAATGCCACTTTTATTGGAATAAAAGATGCAAAACATTGTTCTAAATAACAGCAAGCAAATCCTAACAAAATAAATTGATGCTCCAAGCAAAACACATATCATGTGGTGAATAAAAATATAGCTCCAAGTAAAGTTACCGATGAACGAAGACGAAAGAGGGGATGCCCTGAAGGCATCCCCAAGCTTAGGCTTTTGGTTGTCCTTAAATATTACCTTGGGGTGCCTTGGGAATACCCAAGCTTAGGCTCTTTCCACTCCTTATTTCATAGTCCACCGAACCCTTACCCAAAACTTGAAAACTTCACAACACAAAACTTAACAGAAAACTCGTAAGCTCCGTTAGTATAAGAAAATAAATCACCACTTCAAGGTACTGTAATGAATTCATTCTTTATTTATATTGGTGTTAAACCTACTGTATTCCAACTTCTCTATGGTTTATAAACTATTTTACTAGCCATAGATTCATCAAAATAAACAAACAACACACGAAAAACAGAATCTGTCAAAAACAGAACAGTCTGTAGTAATCTGAATCAAACGTATACTTATGGAACTCATAAAATTCTTAAATAAATTTTTGGACCTGAGGAATTTATCTATTAATCATATGCAAAAAGAATTAACTAAATAGAACTTTCCAAATAAACATGGCAGCAATTCTCGTGAGCGCTAAAGTTTCTGTTTTTTACAGCATGATCAACAAGACTTTCCCCGAGTCTTCCCAAAGGTTCTACTTGGTACAAACACTAATTAAAAGCATAAAACCACATCTAAGCAGAGTATAGATGAATTATTTATTACTAAACAGGAACAAAAAGCAAGGAATAAAAATAAAGTTGGGTTGCCTCCCAACAAGCGCTATCGTTTAACACCCCTAGCTAGGCATGATGATTTCAATGATACTCACATAAAGGATAAGAATTGATACATAAAGAGCATCATGAAGAATATGAATAGCACATTTAAGTCTAACCCACTTCCTATACATAGGGATTTTGTGAGCAAACAACTTGTGGGAACAAGAATCAACTTGCATAGGAAGGTAAAACAAGCATAACTTTAAAACTTTAAGCACATAGAGAGGAAACTTGATATTATTGCAATTCTTACAAGCATATGTTCCTCCCTCATAATAATTTTCAGTAGCATCATGAATGAATTCAACAATATAACTAGCATCTAAAGCATTCTTTTCATGATCTACAAGCATAGAATATTTACTACTCTCCACATAAGCAAATTTCTTCTCATGAATAATAGTGGGAGCAAACTCAACAAAATAACTATCATGTGATTGAAAATTAAGATCAAGATGACAAGTTTCATGGTTATCATTATTCTTTAAAGCATACGTGTCATCACAATAATCATCATAGATAGGAGGCATGCTTTCATCATAATAAATTTGCTCATCAAAACTTGGGGGACAAAAAATATCATCTTCATCAAACATAGCTTCCCCAAGCTTGTGGCTTTGCATATCATTAGCATCATGGATATTCAAGGAATTCATACTAACAACATTGCAATCATGCTCATCATTCAAATATTTAGTGCCAAACATTTTATAGATTTCTTCTTCTAGCACTTGAGCACAATTATCCTTTCCATCATACTTACGAAAGATATTAAAAAGGTGAAGCGTATGAGACAAACTCAATTCCATTTTTTAGTTTTATTTTATAAACTAAACTAGTGATAAAACAAGAAACTAAAAGACTCGACTGCAAGATCTAAAGATATACCTTCAAGCACCCACCTCCCCGGAAACGGCGCCAGAAAAGATCTTGATGTCTACTACACAACCTTTTTCTTGTAGACGTTGTTAGGCCTCCAAGTGCAGAGGTTTGTAGGACAGTAGTAAATTTCCCTCAAGTGGATGACCTAAGGTTTATCAATCCGTAGGAGGCGTAGGATGAAGATGGTCTCTCTCAAGCAAACCTGCAACCAAATAACAAAGAGTCTATTGTGTCCCCAACACACCCAATACAATGGTAAATTGTATAGGTGCACTAATTCGGTGAAGAGATGATGATACAAGTGGTATATGGATAGTAGATAAAGGTATTTGTAATCTGAAATTATAAAAACAGCAAGGTAACTAATGATAAAAGTGAGCGTAAACGGTATTGCAATGATAGGAAATAAGGCCTAGGGTTCATACTTTCACTAGTGCAAGTTCCCTCAACAATAATAACATAGTTGGATCATATAACTATCCCTCAACATGCAACAAAGAGTCACTCCAAATTCACTAATAGCGGAGAACAAACGAAGAGATTATGGTAGGGTACGAAACCACCTCAAAGTTATTTTTTCCAATCAATCCATTGGGCTATTCCTATAAGTGTCACAAACAGCCCTAGAGTTCGTACTAGAATAACACCTTAAGACACAAATCAACCAAAACCCTAATGTCACCTAGATACTCCAATGTCACCTCAAGTATCCGTGGGTATGATTATATGATATGCGTCACACAATCTCAGATTCATCTATTCAACCAACACATAGAACCTCAAAGAGTGCCCCAAAGTTCCTACCAGAGAATCACGACGAAAACGTGTGCCAACCCCTATGCATAGGTTCATGGGCGGAACCCGCAAGTTGATCACCAAAACATACATCAAGTGAATCACGTGGTATCCCATTGTCACCACCGATACGCACGGCAAGACATACATCAAGTGTTCTCAAATCTATAAAGACTCAATCCGATAAGATAACTTCAAAGGGGAAACTCAATCCATTACAAGAGAGTAGAGGGGGGGAGAAAACATCATAGGATCCAACTATAATAGCAAAGCTCGCGATACATCAAGATCGTATCATCTCAAGAACATGAGAGAGAGAGATCAAACACATAGCTACTGGTACATACCCTCAGCCCCGAGGGAGAACTACTCCCTCCTCGTCATGGAGAGCACCGGGATGATGAAGATGGCCACCGGAGAAGGATTCCCCCTCCGGCAGGGTGCCGGAACGGGTCTAGATTGGCTTTCGGTGGCTACGGAGGCTTCTGGCGGCGGAACTCCCGATCTATTGTGTTCTCTGATGTTTTTAGGGTATATGGAGATATATAGGCGGAAGAAGTACGTCAGGGGGGCCACGAGGGGCCCACGAGGGTGGAGGGCGCGCCTAGGGGGGTGGGCGCGCCCCTACCTCGTGGCCTCCTCATAGATCCCCTGACGTGCACTCCAAGTCTTCTGGGCTTCTTTCCTTCCAAAAATGAGTTCCGTGAAGTTTCAGGTCAATTGGACTCCGTTTGATTTTCCTTTTCTTCGAAACCCTAAAACAAGGTAAAAACAGAAACTGGCACTGGGCTCTGGGTTAATAGGTTAGTCCCAAAAATGATATAAAAGTGTATAATAAAGCCCATAAACATCCAAAGTTGATAATATAATAGCATGGAACAATAAAAAATTATAGATACGTTGGAGACGTATCACGCGCAGACGACGGTCGTAAGGGGCCGCCTATCGCGCAAGGCCGCCGGGTCGGTGAAGGAGCCGGCCGGTCGCGACGGTGACGGAGTAGAGGCGCGCGGGGGTCAACGGCGGCAGTGGGTGACGCAAACCGATCAAATGGATCGAGAACCAAAAAGTAGACGCCGATCAAAGCGACCGGCGAGAGAGAAAAATCCGGATCAAAGGATCGGGAAAAAGACTCTCTAGAGCAGCTGGTCGACAGGACCGGCGGACGAACCCTAGATACGGGCGGCGCGGCCCCGGTGACGGTCATGAAGGCCGACCGCCCCGGGGGCGGCGCGCGGTGGGGAAGCGAAGGGCGGCTTGGGTTTAGAACCCGGAAACTGATACCATGTTTTTTTTTGCGGGAAAAACTTTCAATCTATTCATCTTCAATCATGGTAGTACAACGAACACTAGAAATAATAAAAATTACATCTAGATCCGTAGACCACCTAGCGACGACTACAAGCACTGAAGCGAGCCAAAGGCGCGCCGCTGTCATCGCCCCTCCATCGCCGGAGCCGGGCAAACCTTGTTGTAGTAGACAGTCGGGAAGTCGTCGTGCTAAGGCCCCGTAGAACCAACGCACCAGAATAGCAACCGCCGCGGATGAAGTGTGTAGATCAAAAGGATCCAATCTGAAAACACACGAACGAAGACGAACGACGAACAAATCCGAGCAAATCCACCAAAGGCAAATCCGTCGGAGACACAACTCCACACGCCCACCAACGATGCAAGACGCATCACCGGAAGGGGGGCTAGGCGGGGAGACCTTTATTCCATCTTCAGGGAGCCGCCACCGTCTCGTCTTCCTGAGCAGGACACAAACCCTAACAAAGCTCGAAAAAAGATCTAAAAACTGATACCATGTTAGAAGGGAGAGATAGGTTTGGTGGAATAGTTGTTGTATTGCTTGAGCCTCGTGGGCATATATATGAGTACAGTGATTTATTTGAAGTACAAGACAAGCCAGAACAAATCCTAATCTATTTCATCTTTCCTAATAATCAATGTACTCAACACTCGTAACAGTTTCAGCTAAATATTCAGAATCGTAGAACAAATTCAGAACAAGCAGAGAAACAGACAAGAGCATACGTACAGTACTATTGATTGATGGCTTTCTATACTTTTGGTAGTAATTTTTATCGCTTTGGGTGGTAGTTACAAATGCCAGAAGAGTAATGTGCATAGTTGATTGGCGGTGTGAACTCCGGGTCACTCGGACGAGCACATCAGCCACAAATAATGTTCAAAGCATAGGAATTGACTGAATGTGGGTTCATAACACAACAAGTCCACACAAGTTCAGTCAAATTCAGTTGAGTTGCAACCAATCAGGAGTACGTAGTACACAAGAAGTGCTCCATGGAGCAAATGCAAGCGCGGGTGCAAGTCTGCAACAAATGTGTACTTCTGGTTCCTCAAGTCGCGGTCGACGTTCGTCAGCTGCTCTGGCGCCTCCTCGACCGTCCGCGGCGCCGTCTCAAACACTTGGTGCCAACAATCAGTATTCAGTAACCAGCCAGTTCATGCCATCCACAGTTCACACGTCGATCCATCGATCGACAAATCTTATTAAGTTTACAGATATTATGATGATTAATTAACAGCAATCAGGAATTGATGCTGAATTCTTGCAGAGTAGTCGATCAAAAGTGTGTAGTCAAATGCTGTAACAGTCCATAGCCTGAAACCAACATCCGTAGCACGATGCAGCAGCTGTGGACTGCCAAAGTGAGTGTAACGATCTTGAGCTCATCATGCCACAACTTTGCTTCCCAGAACTGACAAGGATGCCACGCGATAAAGTGTTGTAGAAACTAGTCTTAGAAATCCTCACCAGTAGCAAAAAAATTCTCACTGAAGCAAACCCAAAAATGTAGTAGAAGAACAGAACAGGAACTGGAAAAGAGAGATGTGATGTTCTGTACTTCTGCTGCTATGGGCATGGAAATCGCAGATGCATGACCTTTTTCGTGTTGCTTCCTAGCTCAATATACAGGCGCAGTTGTTCTCTGAATAAATAAAAATGTTTGCGCTTTGTAGACTGATTTTGTATATATTTGGTGCATCTTCTTGAGCTAACTTTTACAAACACAGAGCTGCAGAAGACAGAGATGATCTCTGAAATTAAACAAAAAAATTGGTTTGGGTGATAATTTTCACCGGTTGATGAATAGAAGGGGTTCTGAAGCGAATTTTGAGAGCATGTTTGAGCTGGCATGCAAAGTGTACAAGAACAGAGCCGGCACGTGCCCTTCACTTCCCTTCCTCACTCATCGGCCTCCTCCCTCTCCCACTCACTCACTCACTCACTCGCTCGCTCACTCACGCGCGCGCACGGAGAGCTAGCCAAAGGAAGGGAAGAGGAACTGCCATTTCGGGAAAGGAGGAGGGGGATCCATGGCCGCCGGCGACGTCGCGACGGTGTTCCTCGAGATGAGCCTTGGCACCCGCCTCGCCGTCTCCTTCCCCGCCTCCTCCACCACCGTCGCCGACCTCAAGCGTACGTACCCCTTTTCTTTGAGCTCTTCTTTGCTTGTCTACCTGGCTGTCTGTCTCGCTTCAAGATGCGATGAACAAGTCCTCCTGCATCTAGAACAGATCTTGCATTTTGCTTCTTTCTCTTGGTTTCAAATCGAGTCAAAATCAATTCGGACAAAACCCCAATCTTCATTTATTTCACTTTTGTTTGCGGGGAAAAACCCCAATCTTGATTTAATTTCCTTGTTCGGGTTACCAGGCAGAGTGAGCCATGAGCACGCCGCATGTTTCCCCCACCTTGGCCAGATCGCCGTCCAATCCATCAAGGTATGGACGCATCACTATCCATCCAATTCATCAAGGAATTTGGCTGATCCGTCAACTTTAACATGGCCGCGCGCTGATCAATGTTGCTGCTGCTGCTGTCTTGACTCTTGAGCAGATCGAGCACGGAGGGTCGTGGTTCCACCTCGCCGACTCCATGGCCGTCCGGGACGCTTTCCTGTTCCAAGGGATCAACGAACGCTGGCACCTGCAGGTAGACGCATCTCTGCAAGTTGACCAAGGGATGGTCACCCAGGGACACAGCGGCGGCGCAGACTCTGCAAATCACTCTGCACCTGCGCCTGGTCGTGGCCATGGATGCGAGGGGTCGTCGAGCAGGAGGTGCCGCAAGACATCAAGCTCTGATGAGATGCTGCCTGATCAGGTTGAAGCTGAAGCTCAAGCTCAAGTCACCCCCAGTGAAAGGGAGCAGCCATTGACAGGCAAGGGCGAAGGAAGCAGCGACGGGCAGAACAAGACAGAGAGCAGGGGGCATGGGGGAGAAGGCTGCGGCCGAGGACCCATGTTGGTAAAACACCAATTACTTTGTCAAGCGGCAGCGGCAGCAGCTCAGAGTCGGAGGAAATGGACACCAACACCGTCGTCGACGCGCCGGCGCCGCAGTTCGTCGTCGAGCTCAAGAAATGCCACTTTGTCAAGCAGAATGGGCAGTACCTGGTGAGCGTCTCTTCACTCTCTACTCGATCCCACGCGCACTTCCGTTCTTCTGACCAACTCCTTCCGTCTCCGCCTCCGACGGACGCAGAACGTGCCGATGGAGTTCGGCATTGTGCACCGGTACACGGAGAAGAAGAAGGTGCTGCTGCGGATGGGGGGCGACTCGTGGGCCGTCAGCCTGAAGCACGGCCTCACGTCTACCGGCAGGCCCCGCACGTCCCTCCGGTACGGGTGGCAGCAGTTCCGCGTCGACAACCGCCTCCGCGTGGGCGAGACCTGCTTCTTCCGAGCCCTCCCCGGGGACGGCGGCGGCGATCACCATGTGCTCAAGGTGGAGGTGCGCAGGCTAGACGGCAGCTACGCCACCTGACGTGCCTCCATTGATCCGTTGCCATCTCAAGGACCTCTTAAATTAGAGTGCAATGCATTGCATCGTCGTTGTGGCCCAAGATTAATACGGACGTTGCTCCTTCTACTTATGTTTCGCTTGGATGTGCATGCTACTTTCTATCAACTTTTCTATTTCCCTAATTGTTAGATTCGTATGACAATCTGTTGCGCTGGCTATCTGTACGTGGAACCTAAAAATGTATTGTGCTAGCTTGCTATGTAGTGTCAAAAAATGTCTTACATTATGGGACGAAGGGAGTAGCTTCTATCCATGAAGACCGAAGATTGTGTTGTGCTTTTATCCATGGAGACTGAAGATTGTGTTGTGCTTTTATAGAATGCTTTGTGACAATGCATTGTGATAGCCTCAACGTGTAGAATATGAAGATGTGATCTCACCTTCTGTCTCTCTATCATGTCTATGTCATTCTTTTTATGAGGATTCTGAACTGTTCTAGTTCACGAACCAGGAAGTTGCTCTCCGTGAAGGCGAAGTATAAATGGTGTTTGCACACCTTTGTATTTGTGAATGCCTAAAAACGGGAGGAATTTATAATTTTGGCAACAAACTGCAGAGGGTTGAGTGTTACTTTGTTGCTTTGTACAAAATTAGGAAGAATTCAACCTAGGACGAGTCGACGATGACAAAATTACATATGACCATTTCACAACCCATATGCCCATCCCTTGATGAATTCATACCTAGCCATTAGAAATTTTTGACATGACCTATGCTTAACTTTGGACTTCTGAATCGCATAGCAATTGGCTCATAAGTAAAAAAGACTGAATTGCATAATTGACATCTCAAAGAGATTCGTGTTTGCACCAACAAAGGAGATATAAATATAAATGTTGTTTATGCAACAAGGGAAATATAAATGTTGTATCGCGTACCCTAAGCATGTGATAATGGCCGGGTCGGCAAAGCGGAACGTCACGCTGCCGGTGTGCAACGTGTTCGGCGTGCCGCATGAAAATACAAACTTATAGGAAATGCGACCTTCTTAACCAAAAGAAACACCCTGATTCACACAAGACGAGACGCCTTGACCTCTCGGGTCTGTTGCCCACAACCCAAGATGGCTCGCGCGGAGGAAACAACCCGACATGCCGTGAATGAGGCTGCACCCTCCCGTACACAGGTGGGACCAAGAGTACTAATAGGCAGGGCCCGCGCATGAGCCAGCAACGCGGAGGCCACGCAATCTCCGACTAGCGCAGGCAAATCTGCCCGGTAGAAGGTGACCGCGTGCAAGCCGTCGCCCGCGGGCGTGACGTACGCCCCGGCTGGCGCGAGCGATGCAGCCCCGTGGGGAGTGGGGGGCGGGGGCGATGGACGCTGACAGGTGGGTCCGGCTTCCCCATCATGCGTGGGACGTCGCACATGGGCGCAACCGAACCCACAACATGACAGTGGCCCAGAGCGCCCTCGCGGGCACCCGTCATGGGCCCCCGAGGCACATCGCCGGGGGTATGCCGCCCGGACAGATCAGGCGGCACAGAGAGCCCCAAAGAGGCAACCATGTCACACCACTGCGCAATGGATGGTGCGGAGAGCCTCAGGGAGGCACCTGCGGCACACCGCCGCGCAGTGGACAGCGCGGAGGGCACTCTTGCCAGCGGACGCCCTCAGGAGACGGGTACTCCAGCATCCTTTATAGGAGTAATGGGCAATACAAAATTGCCTAACAAAGACTAAGCTCATGTTGCATAAACACTAGGAGAGACGCTAGTGGGCAAGATTCGCTACTTGGCACCAACCTATTACCTATACATGCAAGCATAACGTTTCCTTTCCAAATATCCTATGTATAAGTATATATTTTGATGCTCAACTCTTTGCTTATAAGCTTTGATCTTTCTTTTTCTTGTTTCTTTTTGCACTTTCTCTTCCTTTCCACTATTCTTATTGAGCATCAACCAAATATGCAAGTCATGTATCATAAGATATGTCACACCAATGATGTTATCGCTATCACTAAGGTGCTCAAATTTTCGCGAAGCCCCAACAATACTTGGATAGCTAGTCTCAGTAGGTATGAAGGTGTACACAAAGAATGGTGGGGCTATCAAAGTTAATGGCAAGGAAGGAAAAAGATTGTGGTGGAATGGATACCTTCATCACACTTAACCTTTCACGTAGTCAGAGGTAACCAACCTTGCTTCTGGTTTTTGGTGTCAAAGGATGGATAGTCGTCGTCGATGTCGAGCGTCATTATTTTATGTAGTCGATGGAGAGCTACAATCTTCCCTTGGTGGTTTTTATGTAGATGGTACCCAATGGTCACTCCGGGAAGCGTTGGTGATGAATTGGTGGCACAAGCCTGATGGTGGGTGGAGGGGTTCCGGTGTCGATGAAAAATTGTTTTCTCAAATGATGTGGATACCTATGCGAGAGCCTCGGGCACATCAGTAGCTTCAAAACGAGCCCAAGAGCGCTCAAATCGGAGTGCAAATGAAGAAGTTATGGCCAAAACGGTGAATCAACCGAGGCTGAAATTATCAGGGGCGGTAGTACTGGTCCTGGTGTGAAATGGAAGTACCATTTGTGGGGGTCGGAAGTACCGGGTGGGTGGGGGCAGTAGTGCCAGTCGGGGAGGGGGAAGTACTATTGATCATGAAAAAAGTTCCAGATCGGAGGTCAGGGCGCAAAACTCGATTTTGGAACCAATGGTCATCCCCATGGATTCTACACCAACACCCCAATCTCCAGATGGACCAATGATTAGAGCACGTGCAAGCGCCATACAAGAAGAGGTTAACTCGCTCCTCTTTGAACTAGCTTTCACTTCACTTGAGACATGACTACTTACCTAAAGCGAAGACATTGTGAATACTCAAGTACATGGGAGCGACCATGGAGAAGCTAGGGATCAAGGCCAAGCCATGGAGGAAGAGGAATACCGAGAAGAAGAAGAGAAGGAGCCAAGTCCTGAAGCAGGCGGTACTATGAACCCTCCGAGCGGTACTACCACACCTGCCGCAAAGTAGTACGGTCGCTCCCCTGGCCCGTACTACTTGCCTCGGTGCCATCGAAACTTCCGCGCTTTCTACCACTCCACTACCAGCCGACCCCGGAACCCTCTGACTTGCAAGCGACACTTCACTAGCGCTAGCACGAAACTACCACCTATCCTCGAATTAGCAGTACTTACGGCCCTGACACTGGAACTACTGGTTGAGTGCTCCAACCCGAACAACCGCCATGTGGCCGTTACTATTGGCCATCACCGCGGTACTACCTGCACCACCCCGGTACTAACGGCATGCCTGTGCGCGGAGTGTAGAGCCATGACCCTTGTATTCCTCTCTCGCCCCTAGACTATAAGTTCTCCTCTCCTAGCTCACAAATAGGGTTAGCAAAGCATACTAGACTAAATTGAGAGATCTTTGCTCCTTGTACCTCCTCCTAGAGGAACAAGACCTCCATCTTGGGAGAAGGATCTCTCTATATCACAAGACCTGCATCTTGGGAGAAGGATCTCATCATAGATCATCAAGCTATCACCTCCCTTTGTGATTTGGCAAGAACCCTACCTTGTTACTTGTTTCCCTTTGTTGAGTGCCAGCGGATGTAAGCTTCTTGGTGGCCAGTGATCTCACTGTGCCTGAGTAATGAGTGGAACTGTAGTGTTCCAAGCTAAAAAAAAGGATAGCTCCTGACGTCTGAGTGACCTTTTTTAGAGATGGAGAGAGAATGAGTCAATTGTGTGGCAAAAAAATTGTCGCACACACAACATTGTTCTCTTTTTCTTACATTCAAATCCATCATTATTCATTGGTCACAATAGTTACATCACTGTTGCTATGAAGGTTAATTCATGGGCTATTACATTAGCTTCTCTAGGACAATGTTCATAGATTACATGAGAAAAATCCGTGGACATGTGATAACAGTCTTCAAAGACAGCTGCCGCAACCCGTAAGACCAGCAAACGAACCTCCTTCATGCATAGTTGTGATTACATCCGCGTTATCAGAGTTGATTATCATTCGGTTACGGCTGACAGATTGAGCTAGATTCAAACCAAATCCCAGCGCCATAGGTTCTGCCATAAAAGCATCCACACAAACATCAAGTTTCTCATTCATTGTTGCTATGAGGGTACCTCTATCATCTCTCAGTATTGCACCAATTACACCTTGAAGAGAATCAGAGTCAAAAGCGGCTTCAACATCCAATTTCACATATCCCTTGATCGGTTTAGACACACTTCAGTTTTGCCTTCCGAGAGTAAGCAACCTGAAAGTTTGCTGCTAGAGACCGGACTGAAGTGCTGATTTAGCTTGGCGCTTGGACATCATCGTCCGGAGATATAAATTTTATTCAGACGATGCCTATGTATCGATACCAAGATCTGTTAATCGGAACAAATGCTAGTACCACACTGTAGTCAGGGTCATCAAATCAAAATTATTCAAGCAACGTCTATACCAAGATCGTTTCATAAAATTGCAAGCTATACTTACAGCCAGGGATCCAACCTGAATTACCAGAGCTAGAATTAGAACTATCCCAGCTGCTCAGGAACCAACTGTGGATCCAACACATACGGCGGGCGGTGTCGCCTGGCAAGACAAACACCCGGCAACAGAACAGAGCCTACACATGGCGGTGACGAACCTCATCAAATCAAGCGAGCAGCACATAGGCGAGGGATCCATTTGTTTCTCACACCGCGGAAATGACAGACATCTACTGACTATAATCTCGGCTCTCGGATCTCCTGGAGCGAGCACGGTCGCCGTGGCGGGAACGGCTGCTGCCGCCATGATGCCTCTGCTCCCGATGAGATCGATGACGAGGGCTGTGGTCTGCTTCAGCAGAGGTTCCACCTCTTCTGGCACTGCCATCCTCCGTGCCAGGCGACACCTCTCCTGGCTCTCGGCTCTTCCTCCGCTTGTGATGACCGCCGCCGTCGTATTCGGCTGGGCTTCTATGCCTGCTGTGGCTACTGGTATCTCCAAGCTCTCGGCTTTTTCTTCGCTTGCGGCGACCGGCATCGTCTTCAGTTGGGCTTCTCCGCCTACTGTGGCTCCTCCTGATATCTCCAGGCTCTCGGCTTCTTCTTCGCTTGCGGTGATGACCGCCGTCGTCTTCGGCTGGGCTTACATGCCTATCATAGCTGCTGATATCGCCCTGCTCTCGGTGGCCTTTTTGCTTGTGATGGTCGCCGCCGTCTCCAGTTGGGCTTCTCTGCCTGCTGTAGGTGCTTGCCTCCCTAGATGACCTCATCCTCCTTTGCGATTCTTCCCTGTGGTCATGGCTGCTTTTGCGCCTGCGTGGGCTGCCTTCGTCTTCAGTTGGACTTCTCTGTCTTCTGTAGGTGCTATCAGCCCTGTCCTTGGATATTCTCCTAGGAGGTGGCGACTCTTCCCTGTCAACATTGCCTCCTTTTCGTCTAGGTGGTGGGGGAACCTGTGATGGTGGGAGTTGACAGCGTTATTCCACTCCACTCCATGGCAGTAAGCAGGCATGGAATAACTAAACCATACCCCAATTACAGCACACATGAATGTAAATGTAAGGCATATCATAGCACAGCAGAGTGAATAAAAATCCAGTCTGCTTTGTGAGAACAAACAAATGCAATGGTTAACTTTCCAGTTCTCCTCATGTCCTCATGTGGGTTCAATAATGACAACAATGGGTGAATATGTGGGCTAAAAGTACATACAAGAAGTATTACCCCTTTCTTCTTAATATTTCAAGATAATAACAGTTTTACTCTCTCTTTGTAATTTTTATGCATAAATGTTTTCTCTGGAAATATCATGAATTTGCTCTTTGCATCTTTTACCATTTAAAGATTAAATTGACATGTTCACATTTCTAACAGGGTTAATCTTAGAACATTTTAGTGGTAATACCTCGTAAAATTAAACAACATCCCCCTTCAGAAGTAGTACAAGGTAAGAGTGGCAAAGTAAAAAAAATACCTCAAAACGTGTCATATACCGTCCCTCAGGTGGTGGTGGGATCCCGAGCTTTTTGAGTTCATCATAAGGAATCGGCCGCCTGTGTTTTATAGAAGTGCACAGTGTTACTGCATGCCCAAAAACTCCAAAATGCAATTCGCCCAAGTGTCAAGGCTCTTCTAGTAAGAAATATTGAAATGTATTAATAGATGCTTGGGTTCATACAAGGGAGCACGAAATGGCCTCTCTCGACCTCCAAACCGAAGCTGGCCAGACTCTTTCTTCCCTCCAAGTCCTCCTCCTATAAAATGACAATTCAAAGTAGCATGAAGATGATCTCAAGTATTCTGCCTTCTATATTACACTTCAGCAGGGTCACATACCTAGCCTCCTTGGTATCCATCCAGGCATAAGTTGCTGCCTATAGTAGTCTACGATCACTTCACTGCCATCAATAATGGAATGGTGTGCATCCTGGAATAGTTTTCCTTTAGATTTCACATATACCTAGAAGACAGTAGTAGCAAACAAACAGGCAAAGGAACCTGAAAACATTGTGCAGCCAATACCTCATAGGCACGGCGCATCTCTTTGTCTGTTTCATACTCTACAAACGCATAACCGTGGGAAGCACCAGTAACTGCAAATAAATAGTATGATCAATACAAACTAGAGTTGCAGAAGGCAAATACATAGCATGATCAGTACAAACTAAAGCCACAAAATGAAGCAATGATGTTTATTGTCTACTGGCAAGAACAACTGAAGCAATGCTGCGACATAGCTACTAGTTGATCTGAAAAACTGAAAACTCATGCTATATTTCTAAGATTATTAAGAATAGAAAACTCCCCATTCTTAGCGCATTGTTCAACGCTGTGCTCACTGCAATTGCAATCGAGATGAAGTTACTGATGCTATTTTCACTGGAACGGTAACATGCTCTGCAAAAGCAAGGTTCGCTCTCGACTAACACTGAAAAAAATCGATGAACAAAATGCTCAACTCACCAATATCCCGCACCAGCCGCATGCTCTTCACTTTCCCGTACCTGCCCATGGCCTGCTCCACACAGGGAACAGACGAAACAGCAGCTCCGACCGTCAGACAGGCAGGTCACAGCATCAAACCCAACACACCGGCAGCAAAAGAGACGAGAGAGACGCGCACCTTCCGGACCGTCTCGTCGTCGGTGAGGCGGGAGAGGTGGCCGACGAAGACCGTGCAGTAGGGGTCGCCGGCGGCCTTGGGGTCCCCGAACGGATCATCTAGAGAAAGAGGGGGGCAGGGGGGAAACAACAGATACAGAGTGAGTGAGCCGCGCAGCGTTGATGCGCGAATGGGTGAAGAGCGGAACGGGGGGAGAGGAGGGGGAGCGGGGCGGAGAGGACGCACAGAGGCCGGCGGTGGAGCAGAGGAGGGCGCGGAGGACGGCGTTGTCGTGGGGGGCGACGTCCGTGCCGTCGATGCTGCCCGCCTGGATCGGGTGGTACTTGTCCGCGTAGAACACCGCGCCTGCGCTCCCGCCGACGCCGACTCTCATCTCGCCGCCGACGCCGCCGACCGCTACCTGCCGACCAACCTGCGCCGCCGGTGGGAGAGAGAGAGAGAGGGCGAGCTGGGGGCCGCGGCTGCGCAGGAGGGCCAGGGGAAGAGATGGGCCGGACTGGACCGGATCGGCAGGTTGGCTCGGTCGGTGCAGCGGTGTGGTGTTCACAGCGTGGCAACCAGACCAAAGTAGGCAGTAGGCCAGCAGTTCGAACTCCAAACGATTTTTTTTTCTGCGAAGAACGAACTTCTTATTTTGGCGAGTCCAACAGTACAAGCTGCCAAATTCAATTTACGCATGTATTGCACTATCATCTCACCAGACACCGGCATTACAAGGCATCACAGGTGCACGGATAAATTCAATCCATCTACACGAGATCGATACAAAAGCATAAAATTCTCCGCAACTTCTGCGGAAAATTGCCTACCCAAGAGGCCAACAAGCAGTAGTAGTACCAAGTCTCACATAATTTTGATCAGGCAAGCAGGTAACAAAAATGGACAATAATGTTACCATTTCTCACTTCTCACACCAACTTCGAGTTCAGCAGATTATACAAATCAATGGGTGTCAGCTCAAAATCACAATGGCAAACCCAGAAACATCAAGCCGCGGACCAACTACAACCTTCCCAAGTTCCCAAGTCACAGCATATATATACGACCCAGAACAGAGCTTATTATGGTGATCGCCAACCAATGCAGCAAGAGCACATCACTCGGCAGAACCACACAGCCCCGTTCTTGAACTTAGCAACGGTACTCTCGGTAAAAGCAAAACAACGCACAC
This sequence comes from Triticum urartu, assembly GCF_003073215.2. Classification (NCBI taxonomy): domain Eukaryota; kingdom Viridiplantae; phylum Streptophyta; class Magnoliopsida; order Poales; family Poaceae; genus Triticum; species Triticum urartu. Next base: position 491,881,342 of record NC_053026.1, on the reverse strand, counting down.
GCCAGGACATGCGTCTTAGCACTCATTTTTTTTACATACATCCTTGTTGAGCTGGACAGGTCAGGCGTCTGAAGTCGTTGTGTTAGGAGCGGCGGCTGGTGGAGCTTGAGGTTTCTGCTGAAGAAGGGGGGACAGCGCCTTGACCACGATGCTCATGCTGGGTCTGAACTCCGATTCGTACTGCACGCAGAGGGCTGCCACCGCCGCAAGCTGCATTCCACAGCAGATGAAACATTCAGTGTTCAAATTTGTCTCGAGCTGTTTCTTAGCTAATGACCATGTAAGAGAGGGAGCATGCAACATTTAAGGGAGGGAAGAAGAGAGGCAGACCTTGGCAACGCCTTTTGGGGGACACTCGCCCTTCAACCTTGGGTCGATACATTGCTTCACTGTATCCTCAGTCAAACGAGGTGTTGCCTGTGTCCACAGAAAGTAGCAGGAACCAATCAGAAATGTCCAAATCAGACCAGTTTGACTTGATCAAAATTCAAATTTTCACGTTTCAAAATTTTTTGAAAAAAATACACACATACTTAGAGACATAAAGCATGTGTGTGTAAATTTTCAGGACGAAACACCTTAAAATGAGTGCTACACAAAAAGAACAAATCTGAGGCTTTTTAGTAGGAGCACTATTCATCCTCAAAGTCCATGAATTTGTCTTTTTTGCACAGATCGCATTTTAGGGTATTTCATCCTCAAATTTTACATACTTACACATAGCATCCTTGTTTACTTGTATGATTTTTTTTCAGATTTTTTTGAAATTGAAAAATGCGAATTTTGAATTTTTCAAAAAATCCGGCCTCCATGGAGGCCGAGCTCCAAAACGCCCTACTCCAATCAGACAACTTAGAATAGTTTCGTTATGTAAATCGATAGTACAGGAACACAAAGCAGCACTAAATATAGTAAGCACTCTGAACCGGAGGACATAGATCAAGAACAGTAATTTTTGATTCAAATTCCTCCCATTTTCTATGCTTGTTTACATGATATTGCAGTATAGTATGAGCATCTCTGAAGTTCAAACCGTTGACTACGTCGTTGTTAATGCCCTACTCTTGTTGCTAACGCATGCTCTCATTGTATTATGTAGAACAATATTATAAATTAAGCAGTTCTCTGTACCATTAAGTTTTAGTTGGCAAAATATAGTACTGTCAGATTGTTAGGAACCAAATACGTACCCATGTAACCAGACTCTGCTGGCCTCTAGGCATTGTATGATCTACTGGTTTCCTTCCTGTTAGAAGCTCTAAAAGAACAACTCCAAAGCTATATACATCACTTTTCTGAGTTAGCTGGCCAGTCATGGCATACCTGCATTGTCAAGGAAGGGCACTTCTTAAACAAAGCAAGAAAGAATATACAGTAATAATTAACAAAAGGTAGTGCAGTGGCAGATCTGCATATAAAAAAACTAAAGAACTGGTGGAACTACAGCTATTCATTCAACTTGTTTAGCTATAATGAAGGTCGTCTGACTAATGCTACAATCCTATCATTGGTGCCTAACATAAAATGGAATAAACAGGTACTCCCTCCATCCCAAAATATAAGAACATTTTTAACATTAGCATAGTGTCAAAAACGTTCTTATATTCTGGGACAGAGGGAGTATCTTATAATAATAATTATGTGGGGATATCTCAAAATCTTGAAACAAAAAAAGTGCAAATATATTTAATGTGCAAGTATTCAAGTTTAGTAATTACTCAGGAGCATGATAGCCGAAGGTTCCAAGGACACGGGTGGAATGCAAACGAGCAGCCATATCAGGAGACTGGTTTGAAAGATTGAAATCTGCAACTTTCGCTCTGTAGTCCTCAAATAGAAGTACATTGCTAGACCGTATGTCCCGATGGACTATCGAAGGTTGAACCTTCTCATGAAGATATGCTAGCCCTTTAGCAGCATCTATAGCAATTTTGACTCGCTGCATCCAGTCAAGTGCTGGGCCAGGCTGTGCACCAGGGACACCTTTTCTTCCTTTTGTATGTAAAAATAAAAAAGCAGAAAAGACGTCAGAGTAGATCAGACCACCATGCCACATGAACTGTTTTGATCATGAGGACCTCATGAAGACACAGGCTAACAGATTGCATAACATAGCAAGCATACCATGCAAAATATCATGTAGAGAACCCATCGTAGCAAATTCATAGGCCACCAGACGTTGATTTCCTTCCACACAGTAGCCAAGCATTTCCACAAAATTTTCATGCTTTAATCTCGACACAATCGAGAGCTACAACCAAAAGAGGAAAATAAGTTCAAGAATTGAGGATTGTAGTCATACAAAAAGTACTAGCAGATAAAGCTATCATAACTAGCAAAAGATGGTTATTACTCAGTACCTGTGTCAGAAATTCGTTATCAGGCTCAGGGTCTGCTGAGGTATCAAGCTTTTTAACAGCAAGATGTTTTCCGCTGTCTAGAATAGCATAATACACTCTCCCGTACGATCCTTCACCAATCAAAGCTTTTGACCCAAAGTTGTCGGTCTTTTCTTTCAGTTCATCAAGTGACAATTCAGGTATTTCAATGGGAGGAGGTGCCTTTGTTGGATCACTTTTGGAATCAAAACCATTTCCTGTTAACCATGTGTTTTACAAACAACATTAGGCCCCAATAACAAAAGCACAACAGGAAAACAGAGGATAACTAGAAAGCAATCAGATGCACAACACAATCCCTTCTGATAAACATTCATTTATAATGAAATAAATACCTAGTCCGTACATTACAGGGTTCAGCTGATAGGTAAGATAATCTGAAACGGTGTTGACAGATAACTATGCTGACAATGCACTAACTTGAAGTGAAAGAGCATGGTTTCACCTTCTTATCCATGTTTCCCTCACTTGTAACGTTAAAATCCTATATCCATTTTGGTGCTCATGCTAACTTGTTCTGCTACTCAATAGCAAAAGATTGTCAATACATGCTGGGTGGAGATACTGCAATTTTTTTTCAACATGGATGTTAAGTTACTAGAAGAATTTATTGTTGAGGAAACACTATGTGATGTTCCAAAGCACATCCTGATATCATGGATACATTAAATAAACTGAAAGCGAACAAGATGATTCTGGAGAACCCAAAACAACTACATTCAAATCCAGCAACTAAAACTTGAGTTTGCACAAGAGTTTCAAACCCATTTCCAGGTGGTATTATGAGTATCGAACATAGGCCTCAAATCAATAAGCTTGAATATAAGCTGATTAATTACGAGACAGCAGAAGGCAAAAAGGAGGAGGGGTACCTTCTTTCTCATCCGGGCTGGAAGGAAATTCATGTTCATGTTCACGATATGAGGCATGAAACTGGCTGCAACAAAACCACCGACGCATAATGACCTCCTTCTATTTTACTTCTTCCTATCTATCTGCCTCTGGTTCCTAAGAAAAATGGGGAAATACAAGAACATTCTGGCATCAATACAAATGCTTACAAGAGTAGCAATCTCAATCAGGACACTCATAGCCAGCATGAAAGTATCCGAGTGACAAAAACTATTACTCCTACATAAATTGTAGGCAATTCATGATAGGTCAAAGTTTTACATATGCACTGACTGGGAAATGGAGAAGAGGCTGGCACCAAGTTTTGACAATCAGTCCCACAAGTAAACACTCAGCGCCGTGTTGTGCCTTTGGTTCTTTCCACGGTTTTCGATACGAACACGTGATGAGCTGCAAGCTTTTATATATCCATGTCCTAAACTCACTAATAACATGGGCCATGCTCTTTTTTGTTTCACTGTTGACTCTATGTGCAATCTCATGCCGATTGCCAAACCACGAGTGCACGTTCATGCGTTGTCATTTTCAGTTTCAGTTTCTACCATAAGCTGATGGTGAAACAGTGCTTGCTGCAGAAACCTCAGTTAGTATCCAGCTCTGGAAGTCTGAACTGAAAGCAGAAAATGGAGGCGAAGAGAAACAGGGTAGTTTGATGGCACCAAGTTGGACATGCTAGAACAAAGCAGAGCAAGCCAAGCTTAGACAGACCGGCGCAGGCAAGGCAATCTCGTGCTATTTCTGTTGGACTGTTTGTTTCAGTTTATGCGCAACCTTATGCTGATGGCCAAACTACAAGTGCACATTGTCTGCGTTGTCATTTCGGTTTCTAACATAAGCTGATGATGAACCAGTGGTGCAGAACCTCAATTACTACAATCCAAGAGTGGAAGTCTGAACTGAAAGCGGAAATTGGAGACGACGAGACCTCCCTGAACCAGACCAAGTTGGGCACCAAAGCGACGAGAGTGAAATGACGACGCCCCCCAATCAATCATGACAAGCAGCAGCAGGTGAAGGCGGTAGGTTCAGTCGCGCGCGAAGCCCCCTTCCCCCGCTGACCCCGCCGCCGGTCGTCCGGTCCCCCAATGCGCGCCGCACGGCTAAAATCCCCTTGGTGCGCCCACACACCAAATTCAGGCCAAAATCGAGCGCCATCCGCTGCCTCCTCCTGCCCCTCGAATCCCCAGAACCCCGCCACCTCGCTTCTACTCGGGACGCGGCCCGACCGACCATCTCAATTCTAACACAGCACAACTCCGCCGTACCGTTAAAGAAAAATCTAGCGAAGCATATGCACACATACAGCGGCAGGTCTCTCCCACTACACAAACTCGCCGCGCGGAAGGAAGGGAGGAAGAGGGGAGGAGCAGGAGCGTCACCTGCGAGGGGTCAACCCGGGAGGGCGGCTGGGCTGGTGACGTGCGGCGGGCCCGCGATCCGCGATCGGGGTCGGCCTCCGGCGCTCCGGCGGCGAGGCGGGGGGGGAGAGGAGGGGCGGACGGCGGGCTGGCGGCAGCTGGGGGGGCGGAGGAAGAGAGACGAACTACGAACTGTTCGTGGTGGTGGTGGGGGTGGGGGTGGGGGAGGGGTTTAATTCCGATTCCGAGCGTCGTTGGCGTGGCGTAGCAGGCAGGAGGAGACGACGAGGCGACAGCCGTCGTCGCGCGACAGCGGGGACGCGGGGCCGCTGTTTCTGGCTGGTCCAGCCGTGCCGTGCCGTGCCGTGCGCGCCCGCGTTTACCCGACGCATGACTGCCTCCACCAACCCGCGCACCCGTCACCGCCATGATCGTGTGATATCCGCACCGTGTGCCGCGCCGCCGCGCCCCTTTCCTGCTGCACTTTCGGTTCGGTTTGGTTGGCTTCTGCTAGCCGGCTAGGCGGCTAGTGCAGATGAAGATGATGCGTTGCTTGCTCGTTGCTGCAACCGCAAGCATCCGTGCGTGCGTGTCCTTTTAGCGGCCTAGACCCGGCCCCGGGCCTTCGCCCGCCGTGCTGGCTGATTTGGACGGAGCGTACGTGGGAGTTGGCGGGGGCTTTGGTTTGGCGACTGACTTCGGGGCAGGATAGCGGCTCCGTGTTGATAGGACTGTGTCGTTGGGTCAGCGGTGTACTTTTCGAGGAGTTGGGATGGCTAGAGCATCGTCCAGGTGGAGGTGGACGGGCCTGACCGGTCACAAAATCGTGATTCGGCCAGGCTCCTCCAACTGGCTCTATACGCCCGGGCTGACCGACTCGGCGCTCACTATGCTGGCTGATTTGGACGCGTTGGAGTTGGCGGGGCTTTGGTTTGGCCACTGACGAGCTTTGCTAGAGTTACGGGGTGATACTTACTGATTATAGTTACGGACTGGTGGCGGCCTTATCGGACAGCAAAAATCCTACACTTACGGACTATCAGCTACGAACTCGTCGTACGGACATACCTGTCCTGCCCACGCTAAACTCTTCCTCCCTGATTTCTGGTTGGGGCCCCAACGTGATCCAATAAGATAAGGCCGCCACCAGCCCGTAACTATAATCAGTAAGTATCATCCCGTAACTCTAGCAAAGCTCTCGGGGCAGATAGTGCCTCCAGCTGATAAGATTGTGCTTTTGGGTCAGCGGTGTGCTTTTCGAGGAGTTGGGATGGCTAGGAAGTGTGTTTGCACGCTGTTTTTCTTTTCAAAAAAAAAAATCTATTACCCCCCTCATATTAATTGACGCATATTTAGTATAACTTTTTACTAAGTGTGTGTCAATTAATATGGATCGGAGGAAGTATCAAAGTTCACGAAAGTATAAAATACAAATCACTTCAAACATAATAAAAATTAGAGCGAGATTCCAAGACCACTGAACAACCACTGCCGCCGCCATCAGAACGAGCCGACGTCGCCGCTCCTTTATCAGAGTCGCGTTTGACCTTGTCGATGACAGGCGAAAAGTTTTCGTACACGTGCCTCTAAGGACCAGCACCTGGAACCACAATAGTCGTCGTTGGACCCTTGAATAGATCTGAAGCATCTGACACTAAATCTCGCCACACGACGAGAAATCCTAACCTCACCGTCCTAAGGAGACATCAGGAGTCTACACCAAAACCCCGTCGACTACATCTAGATGGACGAACCCGAGGGGGGTCGAAGTCAGAAAGATAAACTCAACGAAGAAGCGGCATCATCCGCTGGAGCGCCGCACTTGCAATGACTAAAACCACAAACTACTAAATTGAGAGAAGGCACCGACATTTCCCTTCCCGTCACCAGCTGCCAGAGTGGCAGGCAAAGAGGAGACAAATCCACGGGCTCACCAACGAAGCCTGGAGGGAAGAGTTAGCCCTAGCCATCAAGCTTTAAGGAATGAATAGCTTACAATATTTTGCTTTTAGTACGTTGTTAGCATCCGAAGGAAGACAAAATCACCAACTAAGGATTACCCCTTTGCAAAGTTCACTGCCTTCTCAGGACCGACAAGTAGCGCACGACATGTGTTTGTAACCTTGGAGGCTTTTTTCTTTTTTCATAGGTTTGTTTATTTTAAATATTTTATCTCTTTAACCGTGCGTCCAAATCTCGGACCATATTCACCGTTGGATTTCTTATGTTGAGGTCTTTGAAATTAGATCACATGTTAATATATTTGGACGAAGTTTTTTTATATAAAAACAAATAAACGGGAACCAGATAAACGAATACCCAAAAAATAAAAAAAGGAACTCGAAAAAACTGGCAACAACACAAAGAATACCAAACAAATGAAAGGAAAACGTTTGGGCATCGCTCTTGGGATATAACATAACCGCAAGTGCATGAATAAGTTTCAAAAATATGAATTTAAAAATGTTCCTAGATTCCAAAAATATTCATGAATTTTAAAAATGTTCTAGGACATAAAAAAGTGTTCTAAATTTTAAAAAATGTTCCTAAATTTTAAAATATTTCCCTTATATAAACAAGTATTCATTAATATGAAGAATGTTCTTAAAATTTTAAAATTATGACAAATTTAAAAATGTTCATTAAATCAAAAAACTATTCTCAAATGTTTAAAAACGTTCCCAAAATTTTAAAAATGTTCATAAATTTTAAAAGTAGAAAAAGGAAAATAAACACAAAAAAGGAAAAGAAAAAAAGCCCAAGGAAAACCAAATGAAAAACCATCAGAAAAAACCCGGTCTAGGGAACAATACCTTCTGAGAAAACCTTTTTTTTTAGAAATCTCATGAAAAACCTAAATGGGATCTGCATTTGTCACTATTCCACGCGGAATAGGATCCGCCCCTCAAGTCTCCTCCTCTGAGAGGAAGACCAGGAAGAGGGCCCTGATGGTGGCCTCTTCATCAAAACGGTGCTTTGCCTCATGTTTGGCCTATCGAGCTTTTTCTCAATTTATTATTTTTTATATTGTATTGTAGATATTGATATTTTTTCCTCAAACAATATTTTGTATTTTTTAAATATATTTGGTCATCGAACTTTAAAAGTTCACCTTAAAACAAAACTTGAAAATTTGTTTTTCCTAGAGAGGTGTGAGCAACTTTATGTTTAACAAATTTGGAGTGTGTTTATTTTGATTTTTATGATCCAATTTGTTATTCCATGCGAGTACGGCACTGTTTGTATTAGACAGGTTGCTCTAGTTTCAGGTCTCCTTCCCTCCTGTTTCAGGAAATCACCATTCGCCCCATCTTTCCCTGTACTTATTATAGGCGGCATACAACACCTGTAGGCCAAAGAGAGAAAGGACGAACACTATATGAATTAGATTGTCTATTCAGTTGCTCATAATTAACAGTTGATCATAATTAGATTGTCTATTCAGTTGATCACCATTCGCCCCAACTTTCCGTTAACTATTCCAAATTAACAAATCTGGCTACTGCTGAAGTAAAAAAGAAAAAGATGTTTTGTTGATCCATTACATCATCCACAGGTAGGGGTGCAGAGCGGCGTTCCGCGTAGACCCACATTAGTACAATTTAGTCTAATAGCATCACAGCCTAGCTAGAACTAACATTTTCTAATTTGTATACGGTGCCGTACGGGTTCGGGTGCCGCCCTGCATCCCTATCCACATGTAGCAACCAAAGAAAAACAATGATCCTTTGAAAAAAGGAGAAGAAGCAAAACCATGATTCGGTGAGTAACTTTGACATGCCACATATATTTCCAAGGTTTCTCATAGCTTCATAAAAGAAGAGTTGCAGCTGCTGATCCAAACAGTATATGTGACTACAAATTTACAGAATATGATGGATGAAGAACACGAAAATAACAGACCATCCAGCATCGAGAGAACAGTCGCCGCGGGGCATAAATGTCATGCCTCAAAAGTTTAATAGTTCACCTGAGATTTTAGGAAGTTTGCACATGGCATCCATCGTATGGTGTCTGCAAGTAGATCCCGGTATTATTATACACGAAATATTTGCAAGGGTGGTCAAAGTAAGGGGTGAAATATGCTTGGCCCAGCACCCAGCTTTTCATATTTTCTTAACTGTGGGTGTTCTTATCATTGTGCAATGAAGTCGCGTGAAGTCCAAAGAGGGTAAAATATGAAATTTACTTAAAGATCTAGCACTACAAAATCTAAAAATAATTTATCAGCTGAGTAAACTCTGGTCTTTGTCTTCTGTTATATGTAAACCATGTTCCCTAAATACCTTGGAAATATCTTAAAGCTCTTCCCACACTGAACCTGCTTCTCAAAAAACACATTTTGAAGATCTTGTAAGAACCTTTCCAACAGTAAAATTTTAATGCAAAGATACAGAATGAAGTGTGGGGAATCATTTGCTAATTTCGTTTGCTCTTTTACTGTAACTCTGTAAGCATAGCACATGTTTGTCCAATTATTCTGGAAACGGGAAAAGGAAACAAGGGAAGGGATCGATAAAATCTGTATGTGTTCCGATTTGCACAACACTAGTACAATTTCAGGGCAGTTGATCAACCAGCCAGTGTAATTGCTAGGAAAAAATGTGGTGTGACAATATGTGGACAGAAGCAGTTTGAGAATACAGAATCATCCGAAGTGTTTCATTCTACTACTAGTACTTTTAAAAGGAAGAACTAAGAATAATGACAATAGTTATCTAGAATAATTCTCACACCGGGCTGCAAACCATCAGATGAAGCAAGGCTATAGCCGTATGAAGAATGGAGGCTCCACACTTGCAGCACCTCCTTCTTGCATCTCGTTGGATAATGGAAGGGGAATAAGGCTCTCCTGGAGGCGATGCCTGGTAAGCCACAAGTTCTTGTCTTGGTCCTCTTCGCTTTTCACATATTCTACAAATCTGCCATCGATGTCATAGCGAACCACATGCGTAGGAGCAAACTGGATCAGCAGCTCACCATCACTGAGCACAGCCATTCTAGGAACCTTCAAGTCAACAAATGGTGATTCATCCATCCCTGATAAATTAATCCGATGCTTGAAGGACCAGGCTTCAGCATCATAGGCTTGTACCACCCAAATATCTATGGTGACTCTATCACTGCTGATGCCACAAAAAGCAAGAGTGCCATCTATCTCCAACAGCAATTGTTGTGAGGGCAACTGGGGAGGACAACACATCAACCGAAATGTTTCATCTGCTGTCTTGAACACCATTATGTAGCCGGCATCACAGCGGTCGTATTTTACAATTGTCCAGTGCAAGCTGCCATGGTGGTCGATTGGCGGATAGCCAGACGAACTGGGAAGCCGCTCACGTAACGGCGGGATGCATCCTTGTCCGATTTGTCTTATATAATTGGATCCCACCGACATGACACAGTAAAAAGTTCTGTGATTTGTGTTGTATGTCGGACAAGAGACCCAAAGGACTCGGTACTCTCCGGATGCTTGGTGCCGATAGAAGCCGACAATCTGGTAGTAATAGTTCAGTTGATTCCGAGGCGTCCGTAGGGGAGCACACTTGCGGGTGACCGGGTTGCAGATTGAAGAACTCATGCACCGTGGCTCCGTGGGAGACGATGAGGAGGCCATCACACGTAGCCTCGAGTATACCGGAGTATAAGGTCCGGATGACCGGGCAGAGCCGTTGCTGGACTGCTTCGGCGTCAAAGGATAACATGAGGCTGGTTTTCTGCGGTTCAACGACGTGGCTGAGGATCGGGAGGAAGGGCTGGCGGCGGTGGTGGTCCAGCATGAACTTGTCGGTGGAGGTGGCACTTCGCCACCACCTGCGGACGGCTCGGCAGCGGACGATGTCCCTGGGCGGCAAACGGACGAAAATCTCTTCCACAAGGATCCACTCCGGGAGGTCGTCGAGCACGGTTGTGCCTCCGCTGTCCGGCATGGCGACTGGCTGCCGGGGCTCCGTCAGATCCGATTTCGATCTCTGAAAAGGGAACGAGGAAATGTAAGGATGGAGCCTGACGGATTCCGGCGAGAGGGCTTACCCTGGGGCGGACAGAGGAGGATAGTGAGCTATGGTGGTTTTGCGAACCCCCCGCGGCGGCGGTACCGTGTTCCGGCGTCTTTGGACAAGAAGAGAGAGGAGGTCAAAGTGCTCCGAGGCTCACCTCGCACGGCCGATTCGGGCGGCGGATCTGTGCTCCGGGGACCAACTCGCGGTGTTCCGGCGAGGAAGAGATGGGAATTGAGGGGGGCGGCGGGGGAAGGGTTTGGGTATCGTCATATTTTAGAGCGTGAATAAGGCGGTGTGGATTTTTGGATACGGATCTAGGCGCACCTGATTAAGCAAAAAAAAAAGAGAGAGAGTAAAACATTAAAGAAAATATGAAACATATTTGCGACAAACATAGTCTAGCATAATACTCCATTTATACAGTATATGTTTAAAAGGATTGTTTAAATTATTAAAATTTCTTTTACATGTGGTTTCGTGTTGATATTTATTTTTGGGCAGTATGCTGTACTATGATATGCCTTTGTACCATACAATTCATAGATTTATGGACAATTATTTTAAGCTTTATTTGATTTACTATGGAATACCTGTTGATTATTTTAGCCTGTTTACCATGAAGATATCTTAAATCTGTGTAATATTTTCACCTCATCCATGTTGCATGCGTCTTTTGTTGATTTGAAGTCATGCCATGCTTTAGGTTGTTGTTTGTCTAAACCGGACCATACCTCGCTTGTTGCCGCAGAACTGGATATATAGTTTCTAAATATTGTGTAGAATACTAATTCAGTCTTCACCACTTAAACTATGTGAGAAATTTCTACATAAGCAAAAAAAAAAAATCTTACATGAAAGTTAGGCATGGTACAACTAAATGCAAGGTGATTTAAAACTCACTTAGAGTGCACTGATGCATGTTGGCATGTTGCATCGTAGAGGATTCTCATGCATAGATTAGATGGATCCTAGTGGATCAAGCTAGTGAATCTAACGCTACACAAATTTTGATGATGTGAAAGCACACATGTTGGATAATTAGAAGTAGTGGTGATCACTCTCTTAGGTATATATAGGATCAAATGTCTTGCTGTTTATTTTCAAGGGCTAATGTTGTTGTTCGGAAGGAACTCCAGGAACCGGCTTCGAATAGCTCTTGTATTCATCTGGAATTTGATATTTCAGGCACTGGTCTTGTAAGGTTCTTGATGTCTATTACAGATCCAAAATATGCAAAGTTTCTATATTGCTTGTTCATGTGGTTCCACTTCAGAGTATCCAGAAGCATCTTGTGAGCAAGTGCTATTTAGTGTTTAGTTTTCGAAACTTCAATTGTTGCATTTTTTTACCTCATGTAGTTTTGATCTTTTATTGCCAACTTAAATAAAAGAAAGTGTAGCAGTTTATGCTTGTAATTTTTTTGCCAGGAAGTTATTACTAGATCTACTATCCCAATAATCTTTTATTTCCTGATTCTACACTAAAGACCTACATCTAGACACGTAAAAAAAACCCTTTTTCCGCACTTTACTCTGTTGTACTTATTAGAAACTGGTGTACGGTCAGATATCTATAGTTCCTGAAGCTTAGTCGTCTTAAAATAGTTCAGCCATAGTTTGTATCTACACTTGTACCGAGCATCCATATTTGGCTAGCTGAAAATTCTTTTCACTTATCCAGATTTGTCCACATGCTAGCTAACTTGCTTTTTATGCCTTTGTTTAGTGCGGGTTCCAAGAAATCAGAGGCTCCTTTTTTCAAAACGAATACACAGTGAAAGACATAGAGAAATCAGAGGCTCCTTTTTTCAGATCGGTTCCAAGAAAAATGCAAAGTAATGTAGTAATTTTGTTTAGAGACTCCTTTTACATATCTGTTCCAAGAAAATGCAAAGTGATGTAGTAATAATGTTTGTAAATACTTGATGAGCTATCTATGTAAATATGTATTTTTGGTATCTGAACATTGCCGTGCTTGTAATAAGTTTGGCTGTCATGTGAAAATTAAATTTTATTTATGGCTTTGTTTGAATATTAGGCGTGAAATTTATAGATAACAAAAATATTTAATTGTTATCTCCACCTGATGTGGGTTCAAGAAGAAAAACACAAAAACAATTGTCCAGTAGTGTCCACGTAGGTTGCCATGTCATTCCAATTGGTCAAGCAAAAATCCAACATGGCGTACGTCCATGACGGCTTGTTCCGTCACAGAAGATTGGGCTTGGGCGGGCCTGGCGTAGATCCATGACGGCCAAGAACTGTCATGGAAGCTACCATGTCAAATTATAACGCGATATACATGACGGATTTCAAGTCCGTCATGGAAAGGAACCCATGACAGTTTTTCATTAATCAGTGATGGACTAGAACTGTCATGTATTAACAGAATTCTTGTTGATATCGCGTACATAGTTGTAGAAATGTGTATAAGTCATCTTAGGTTGTGCACCGCGACCAAGACAGAGGGAAAAACGAGAGAACTTGATATTTTTTTGTTAATTAATAACATTGCATGCAATGAACTAACCACTGCATGTCGTGTTTGGTAGTCTCAAGTCATTGAAAGCATGCACGACCCACATCTCTTAATGGTTGATATGTCATGAAACAAGAAACGAGGTGGGAGTTAATGTACCATGCCTAAGTGTTTTGGGATTATTTGGTTTTCGTAAATTGACTTATACACCTAAAAGGAGTAGTTAGATTTGGTTCTACAGAACATGAATATTTGAAGTAATAATATGATAATTGGAATGTATAATACATATGTTTATATATATAATAGTATAGTTGTAATTTCTACAAAAACATTTATTAAAAATAAATAACATTATAATTAAAATGACAATACTCATGCATGTTTGCATGTTGAGGTGAGTTACTTCACATACATAATTAAATGCTGAGGTGGGTCTTTTCTCCTGCAAGCTGCAAGATGTGGTGACATACTTGTGTTGGGGAACGTAATAATTTCAAAAAAATCCTACTCACACGCAATATCATGGTGATGCATAGCAACGAGAGGGGATATAATCGTCCATGTACCCTCGTAGACCATAAGCGGAAGCGTTATGACAATACGGTTGATATAGTCGTACGTCTTCACGATCGATCGATCCCTAGTACCGAACGTACGGCACCTCCGCGATATGCACACGTTCAGCTCGGTGACGTCCCGTGAACTCACGATCCAGTAGAGCTTCGAGGGAGAGTTTCGTCAGCACGACGACGTGATGACGGTGATGATGATGCTACCGGAACAGGGCTTCGCCTAAGCACCGCTACAATATAACCGAGGTGGATTATGGTGGAGGGGGCACCACACATGGCTAAAAGATCAATGATCAACTTGTGTGTCCATGGGGTGCCCCCTCCCCCGTATATAAAGGAGTGGAGGAGGGGGAGGGGCGGCCCTCTCTATGGCGCGCCCTGGGGGAGTCATACTCCCTCCGGGAGTAGGATTCCCCCCTTTCCTAGTAGAAGTAGGAGCCCTTCCAAGCAGGAGTAGGAGAGGAAGGAAGGAGGAGAGAGGGAGGAAGGAGGAGAGAGGGAGGAAGGAAAGGGGGCCCGGCCCCCCTCCCAATTCGGATTGGGATTGGGGGGCGCGCCTTCCTCCTTTCCCTTCCCTCTCCTCTATTCCACTAAGGCCCAATAAGGCCCATATACTCCCCGGGGGGTTCCGGTAACCTCCCGGTACTCCAGAAAAATGCCCGAACCACTCGGAACCATTCCGATGTTCAAATATAGGCTTCCAATATATCGATCTTTATGTCTCGACCATTTCGAGACTCCTCGTCATGTTCGTGATCAAATCCGGGACTCCGAACTACCTTCAGTACATCAAAACACATAAACTTGTAATACCGATCGTCACCGAACGTTAAGCGTGCGGACCCTACGGGTTTGAGAACTATGTAGACATGACCGAGACTCATCTCCGGTCAATAACCAATAGCGGAACCTGGATGCTCATATTGGTTCCGACATATTCTACGAAGATCTTTATTGGTCAAACCGCATAACGATATACGTTGTTCCTTTTGTCATCGGTATGTTACTTGCCCGAGATTCGATCGTCGGTATCTCAATACCTAGTTCAATCTCGTTACCGGCAAGTCTCTTTACTCGTTCCGTAATGCTACATCCTGTGACTAACTCATTAGTTACATTTCTTGCAAGGCTTATAGTGATGTGCATTATCGAGAGGGCCCAGAGATACCTCTCCGACAATCGGAGTAACAAATCCTAATCTTGATCCATGCCAACGCAACAAACACCATCGGAGACACCTATAGAGCACCTTCATAATCACCCAATTATGTTGTGACGTTTGGTAGCACACTAAGTGTTCCTCCGGTATTCGGGAGTTGCATGATCTCATAGTCATAGGAACATGTATAGTTATGGAGAAAGCAATAGCAACAAACTAAACGATCATCGTGCTAAGCTAACGGATGGGTCAAGTCAATCACATCATTCTCTAATGATGTGACACCGTTAATCAAATGACAACTCATGTCTATGGTTAGGAAACATAACCATCATTGATTTAACGAGCTAGTTAAGTAGAGGCGAACTAGTGACACTCTATTTGTCTATGTATTCACACATGTACTAAGTTTCCGGTTAATACAATTCTAGCATGAATAATAAACATTTATCATGATATAAGGAAATATAAACAACAACTTTATTATTTCCTCTAGGGCATATTTCCTTCAGTCTCCCACTTGCACTAGAGTCAATAATCTTGTTCACATATCGTCATGTAATTTAACACCAATAGTTCACATCTTTATGTGATTAGTTCGCATCTCCATGTGACTAGCACCCAAAGGGTTTACTAGAGTCAATAATCTAGTTCACATCGCTATGTGATTAACACCCAAAGAGTGATCATGTTTTGCTCGTGAGAGAAATTTAGTCAATGGGTTTGCCACATTCAGAGTCGTATGTATTTTGAAAATTTTCTATGTCTACAATGCTTTGCACGGAGCTACTCTAGCTAATTGCTCCCACTTTCGATATGTATCTAGATCGAGACTTAGAGTCATCCAGATCGATGTAAAAAGCTTGCATCGACGTAACTCTTTACGACGAACTCTTTTATCACCTCCATAACAGAGAAATATTTCCTTAGTCCTCTAAGGATAATTTTGACCGCTGTACAGTGATCTACTCCTAGATCACTATTGTACTCCCTTGCCAGAAAGATGCTAAGGTATACAATAGGACTGGTAAACAGCATAGCATACTTTATGGAACCTATGACTGAGGCATAGGGAATGACTTTTCATTCTCTTTCTATTTTCTGCCGTGGTCGGGTTTTGAGTCTTTACTCAACTTCACACCTTGCAACATAGGCAAGAACTCCTTCTTTGACTGTTCCATTTTGAACTACTTCAAAATCTTGTCAAGGTATGTACTCATTGAAAAAACTTATCAAGCGTCTTGATCTATCTCTATAGATCTTGATGCTCAATGTGTAAGCAGCTTCATTGAGGTCTTCCTTTGAAAAACTCTTTTCAAACACTCCTTTATGCTATCCCAGAAAATTCTACATTATTTCCGATCAACAATATGTCATTCACATATACTTATCAGAAATGTTGTAGTGCTCCCACTCACTTTCTTGTAAATACAGGCTTCACCGCAAGTCTGTATAAAACCATATGCTTTGATCACTTTATAAAAGCATATATTCCAACTCCGAGATGCTTGCACCAGTCCATAGATGGATCTCTGGAGCTTGCTCACTTTGTTAGCACCTTTAGGATCGACAAAACCTTCTGGTTGCATCATATACAACTCCTCTTTAAGAAATCCATGAAGGTACACAGTTTTGACATCCATTTGCCAGATTTCATAAAATGCGGCAACTGCTAACATGATTCGAACAGACTTTTAAGCATCGATACGAGTGAGAAAATCTCATCGTAGTCAACACCTTGAACTTGTCAAAAGCATTTTGCGGCAATTCGAGCTTTGTAGATAGTAACACTACTATCAGCGTCTGTCTTCCTCTTAAAGATCCATTTATTCTTAATGACTCACCGATCATCGGGCAAGTCAATCAAAGTCCATACTTTGTTCTCATACATGGATCCCATCTCAGATTTCATGGCCTCAAGACATTTCGCGGAATCTGGGCTCATCATCGCTTCCTCATAGTTCGTAGGTTCGTCATGGTCAAGTAATATGACATCCAGAACAGGATTACCGTACCACTCTGGTTCGGATCTCACTCTAGTTGACCTACACGGTTCGGTAGTAACTTGATCTGAAGTTACATGATCATCATCATTAGCTTCCTCACTAATTGGTATAGGAGTCACATGAACAGATTGCTGTGATGAACTACTTTCCAATAAGGGAGCAGGTACAGTTACCTCATCAAGTTCTACTTTCCTCCTACTCACTTCTTTCGAGAGAAACTCCTTCTCTAGAAAGGATCCATTCTTAGCAACGAATGTCTTGCCTTCGGGTCTGTGATAGAAGGTGTACCCAACTGTCTCCTTTGGGTATCCTATGAAGATACATTTTTCTGATTTGCGTTTGAGCTTATCAGGATGAAACTTTTTCACATAATCATCGCAAGCCCAAACTTTAAGAAACGACAACTTTGGTTTCTTGCCAAACCACAGTTCATATGGCGTCGTCTCAACGGATTTAGATGGTGTCCTATTTAACATGAATGCAGCTGTCTCTAATGCATAACCCAAAAATGATAGCGGTAAGTCGGTTAGATACATCATAGATTGCATCATATCTAATAAAGTACGGTTATGATGTTCAGACACACCATTATGCTGTGGTGTTCTAGGTGGCGTGAGTTGCGAAACTATTCCGCATTGTTTCAAATGAAGAACAAACTCGTAACTCAAATATTCTCCTCCATGATCAGTTCGTAGAAACTTTATTTTCTTGTTACGATGATTTTCCACTTCACTCTAAAATTATTTGAACTTTTCAAATGTTCCAGATTTATGTTTCATCGAGAAGATATACCCATATCTTACTCAAATCATTTGTGTAGGTTAGAAAATAACGATACCTGCCATGAGCCTCAACACTCATCGGACTATATACATCAGTATGTATTATTTCCAACAAGTCTGTTGCTCGCTCCATTATTCCGGAGAACGGAGTCTTAGTCATCTTGCCCATGAGGCATGGTTTGCAAGCATCAACTGATTCATGATCAAGTGATTCTGAAAGCCCATCATCATGGATTTTCTTCATGCGCTTTACACCAAGATGACCTAAACGGCAGTGCCACAAATAAGTTGCACTATCATTATTAACTTTGCATATTTTGGCTTCAATATTATGAATATGTGTATCACTACGATCGAGATTCAATAAACCATTCACCTTGGGTGTATGATCATTGAAGGTTTTATTCATGTAAACAGAACAACAATTATTCTCTGACTTTAAATGAATAACCGTATTGCAATAAACATGATCAAATCATATTCATGCTTAACGCAAACACCAAATAACATTTATTTAGGTTCAACATTAATCCGTAAAGTATAGGGAGTGTGCGATGATGATATTATCAATCTTGGAACCACTTCCAACACATATCATCACTTCACCCTTAACTAGTCTCTGTTCATTCTGCAACTCCCGTTTCGAGTTACTAATCTCAGCAACTGAACTAGTATCAAATACTGAGGGGTTGCTATAAATACTAGTAAAGTACACATCAATAACATGTATATCAAATATACCTTTGTTCACTTTGCCATCCTTCTTATCCGCCAAATACTTGGGGCCGTTCTGCTTCTAGTGACCAGTCCCTTTGCAGTAGAAGCACTTAGTCTCAGGCTTAGGTCTAGACATGGGCTTCTTCAATTGAACAGCAACTTGCTTGCCGTTCTTCTTGAAGTTCCCCTTCTTCCCTTTACCCTTTTCTTGAAACTAGTGGTCTTGTCAACCATCAACACTTGATGTTTTTCTTGATTTCTATCTTCGTCGATTTCAGCATCACGAAGAGCTTGGGAATCGTTTCCGTTATCCCTTGCATATTATAGTTCATCATGAAGTTCCAGTAACTTGGTGATAGTGACTAGAGAACTCTGTCAATCACTATCTTATCTGGAAGATTAACTCCCACTTGATTCAAGTGATTGTAGTACTCAGACTTTCTGAGCACATGCTCACTAGCTGAGCTATTCTCCTCTATCTTGTAGGCAAAGTTCTTGTCAAAGGTCTCATACCTTTCGACATGGGCATGAGTCTGAAATACTAATTTCAACTCTTGGAACATCTCATATGCTCTGTGGCATTCAAAACGTCTTTGAAGACCTGATTCTAAGCCGTAAAGCATGGTGCACTAAACTATCAAGTAGTCATCATATCGGGCTTGCCAAACATTCATAACGTTTGCATCTACTCCTGCAATCGGTCTGTCACCTAGCGGTGCATCAAGGACATAATTCTTCTGTGCAGCAATGAGGATAATCCTTAGATCACGGATCCAATCCGCATCATTGCTACTAACATCTTTCAACTTTGTTTTTCTCTAGGAACATATCAAAAAATAAATGGGGAGCTACATCACGAGCTATTGATCTACAACATAGTTACGCAAATACTATCGGGACTAAGTTCATGATAAATTAAAGTTCAATTAATCATATTACTTAAGAACTCCCACTTAGATAGACATCCCTCTAGTCATCTAAATGATAACGTGATCTAAATCAACTAAACCATGTCCGATCATCACGTGAGATGGAGTAGTTTTTAATGGTGAACATCACTATGTTGACCATATCTACTATATGATTCACGCTCGACATTTCGGCCTCAGTGTTCCGAGGCCATATCTGCATATGCTAGGCTCGTCAAGTTTAACCTGAGTATTCCACGTGTGCCAAACTAGCTTGCACCCGTTGTATGTGAACATAGAGCTTATCACACCCGATCATCACGTGGTGTCTCGACACGACGAACTGTCGCAATGGTGCATACTCAGGGAGAACACTTATACCTTGAAATTTAGTGAGAGATCATCTTATAATGCTACCGCCAAACTAAGCAAAATAAGATGCATAAAGGATAAACATCACATGCAATCAAAATATGTGACATGATATGGCCATGATCATCTTGCGCCTTTGATCTCCATCTCCAAAGTACTGTCATGATCACTATCGTCACCGGCTTGACACCATGATCTCCATCATCTTGATCTCTATCAATGTGTCATCACATGGTCGTCTCGTCAACTATTTCTTTTGCAACTATTGCTATCGCATAGCGATAAAGTAAAGCAATTACATGGCACTTGCATCTTATGCAATAAAGAGACAACCATAAGGTTTCTGCCAGTTGCCGATAACTTTAACAAAACATGATAATCTCATACAACAATTAATATCTCATCACGTCTTGACCATATCACATCACAACATGCCCTGCAAAAATAAGTTAGACGTCCTCTACTTTGTTGTTGCAAGTTTTACGTGGCTGCTACGGGCTGAGCAAGAACCGTTCTTACCTACGCATCAAAAACCACAACGCGGTATAGTGATTGCTTTTTGATCTTCAGAAAGAACCCTGTTCATTGAATCTGATTCAACTAAAGCTGGAGAAACTGACACCCACTAGCCACCTGTGTGCGAAGCACGTTGGTAGAACCAGTCTCGCGTAAGCGTACGCGTAATGTCGGTCTGGGCCGCTTCATCCAACAATGCCACTGAATCAAGAATCAACTAGTGATGGCAAGCAATATGTATATACCCACGCCCACAACTCCTTTGTGTTCTACTCGTGCATATAACATCTACGC
This sequence comes from Triticum urartu, assembly GCF_003073215.2. Classification (NCBI taxonomy): domain Eukaryota; kingdom Viridiplantae; phylum Streptophyta; class Magnoliopsida; order Poales; family Poaceae; genus Triticum; species Triticum urartu. The sequence goes on along the minus strand of NC_053026.1, from coordinate 491,860,864 downwards.
ATAAACCTGGCTCGAATGCCACTGTTGGGGAACGTAGTAATTTCCAAAATTTTCCTACGCACATGCAAGATCATGGTGATGCATAGCAACGAGAGGGGAGAGTATCATCCACGTACCCTCATAGACCATAAGCGAAAGCGTTATGACAATGCGGTTGATGTAGTCGTACGTCTTCACGATCGACCAATCCCTAGTACCGAACGTACGGCACCTCCGCGATCTGCACACATTCAGCTCGGTGACGTCCCGCGAACTCACGATCTAGTAGAGCTTTGAGGGAGAGTTTCGTCAGCATGACGGTGTGATGACGGTGATGATGATGCTACCGGAACAGGGCTTCGCCTAAGCACCGCTACGATATAACCAAGGTGGATTATGGTGGAGGGGGGCACCGCACACGGCTAAAAGATCAATGATCAACTTGTGTGTCCATGGGGTGCCCCCTCCCCCGTATATAAAGGAGTGGAGGATGGGGAGGGCCGACCCTCTCTATGGCGCTCCCTGGGGGAGTCTTACTCCCTCCGGGAGTAGGATTCCCCCCTTTCCTAGTAGAAGTAGTAGCCCTTCCAAGTAGGAGTAGGAGAGGAAGTAAGGAGGAGAGAGGGAGGAAGGAAAGGGGGGCCGCCCCCCCTCCCAATTCGGTTTGGGCTTGGGGGCGCGCCTCCCTCCTTTCCCTTCCCTCTCCTCTATTCCACTAAGGCCCAATAAGGCCCATATACTCCCTGGGGGGTTCTGGTAACCCCCCGGTACTCCGGAAAAATGCCCGAAACATTCGGAACCATTCCGATGTCCAAATATAGGCTTACAATATATCGATCTTTATGTCTCGACCATTTCGAGACTCCTCGTCATGTCCGTGATCAAATCCGGGACTCTGAACTACCTTCAGTACATCAAAACACATAAACTCGTAATACCGATCGTCACCGAACGTTAAGCGTGTGGACCCTATGGGTTTGTGAACTATGTAGACATGACCGAGACTCATCTCTGGTCAATAACCAATAGCGGAAGCTGGATGCTCATATTGGTTCCGACATATTCTACGAAGATCTTTATCGGTCAAACCGCATAACGGTATACGTTGTTCCTTTTGTCATCGGTATGATACTTGCCCGAGATTCGATCGTCGGTATCTCAATACCTAGTTCAATCTCGTTACCGGCAAGTCTCTTTACTCGTTCTGTAATGCTACATCCCGTAACTAACTCATTAGTTACATTGCTTGCAAGGCTTATAGTGATGTGCTGTTGGGGATCGTAGTAATTTCAAAAAATTTCCTACGCACACGCAAGATCATGGTGATGCATAGCAACGAGAGGGGAGAGTGTTGTCCACGTACCCTCGTAGACCGAAAGCAGAAGCGTTAGCACAACACGGTTGATGTAGTCGTACGTCTTCACGACCCGACCGATCAAGTACCAAACGCACGGCACCTCTGAGTTCAGCACACGTTCAGCCTGATGACGTCCCTCAAACTCCGATCCAGCCGAGTGTTGAGGGAGAGTTTTGTCAGCACGACGGCGTGGTGACGATGTTGATGTTCTACCGACGCAGGGCTTCGCTTAAGCACCGCTACAGTATTATCGAGGTGGACTATGGTGGAGGGGGGCACCGCACACGGCTAAGAGATCAATGATCAATTGTTGTGTCTCAAGGGTGCCCCCCTACCCCTGTATATAAAGGAGCAAGGGGGGGTGCGGCAGGCCAAGGGAGAGGGCGCGCCGGGAGGAGTCCTACTCCCACTGGGAGTAGGACTCCCCCCTTTCCTAGTTGGATTAGGACTTGGGAGGGGGAAGGAGTTGCGGAGAAGAAGGAAAGGGGAGGGGGGGGGGCGCCCGCCCCTCTCCTTGTCCTATTCGGACTAGGGGGGGGGAGGGGCGCGCAGCCCAGCCCTAGCCGCCTCTCCTCTCTTCCACCTAGGCCCATTAGGTTCCCGGGGGGTTCCGGTAACCTCCCGGTACTCCGGTAAAATCCCGATTTCACCCGGAACACTTCCGATATCCAAACCTAGGTTTCCATTATATCAATCTTCATGTCTCGACCATTTCGAGACTCCTCGTCATGTCCGTGATCACATCCGGGACTCCGAACAACCTTCGGTACATCAAAACATATAAACTCATAATATAACCGTCATCGAAACGTTAAGCGTGCGGACCCTACGGGTTCGAGAACTATGTAGAAATGACCGAGACACGTCTCCGGTCAATAACCAATAGCGGAACCTGGATGCTCATATTGGCTCCCACATATTCTACGTAGATCTTTATCAGTCAGACCGCATAACAACATACGTTGTTCCCTTTGTCATCGGTATGTTACTTGCCCGAGATTCTATCGTCGGTATCTCAATACCTTGTTCAATCTCGTTACTGGAAAGTATCTTTACTCGTTTCGTAATACATCATCCCGCAACTAACTCATTAGTTGCAATGCTTGCAAGGCTTAAGTGATGTGCATTACCGAGAGGGCCCAGAGGCACCTCTCCGACAATCGGAGTGACAAATCCTAATCTCAAAATACGCCAACCCAACAAGTACCTTCGGAGACACCTGTAGAGCACCTTTATAATCACCCAGTTACGTTGTGACGTTTGGTAGCACACAAAGTGTTCCTCTGGTAAACGGGAGTTGCATAATCTCATAGTCATAGGAACATGTATAAGTCATGAAGAAAGCAGTAGCAACAAACTAAACGATCGTGTGCTAAGCTAACGGAATGGGTCATGTCAGTCACATCATTCTCCTAATGATGTGATCCCATTAATCAAATGACAACTCATGTCTATGGTTAGGAAACATAACCATCTTTGATCAACGAGCTAGTCAAGTAGAGGCATACTAGTGACACTCTGTTTGTCTATGTATTCACACATGTATTATGTTTCTGGTTAATACAATTCTAGCATGAATAATAAGCATTTATCATGATATAAGGAAATAAATAATAACTTTATTATTGCCTCTAGGGCATATTTCCTTCAGTCTCCCACTTGCACTAGAGTCAATAATCTAGATTACACTGTAATGATTCTAACACCCATGGAGCCTTGGTGCTGATCATGTTTTGCTCGTGGAAGAAGCTTAGTCAACAGGTCTGCAACATTCAGATCCGTATGTATCTTGCAAATTTCTATGTCTCCCACCTGGACTAAATCCCGGATGGAATTTAAGCGTCTCTTGATGTGCTTGGTTCTCTTGTGAAATCTGGATTCCTTTGCTAAGGCAATTGCTCCAGTATTGTCACAAAAGATTTTCATTGGACCCGATGCACTAGGTATGACACCTAAATCGGATATGAACTCCTTCATCCAGACTCCTTCATTTGCTGCTTCCGAAGCAGCTATGTACTCCGCTTCACACGTAGATCCCACCACGACACTTTGTTTAGAACTGCACCAACTGACAGCTCCACCGTTCAATGTAAACACGTATCCGGTTTGCGATTTAGAATCGTCCGTATCAGTGTCAAAGCTTGCATCAACGTAACCATTTACGATGAGCTCTTTGTCACCTCCATAAACGAGAAACATATCCTTAGTCCTTTTCAGGTATTTCAGGATGTTCTTGACCGCTGTCCAGTGATCCACTCCTGGATTACTTTGGTACCTCCCTGCTAAACTTATAGCAAGGCACACATCAGGTCTGGTACACAGCATTGCATACATGATAGATCCTATGGCTGAAGCATAGGGAACATCTTTCATTTTCTCTCTATCTTCTGCAGTGGTCGGGCATTGAGTCTTACTCAACTTCACACCTTGTAACACAGGCAAGAACCCTTTCTTTGCTTGATCCATTTTGAACTTCTTCAAAACTTTGTCAAGGTATGTGCTTTGTGAAAGTCCAATTAAGCGTCTTGATCTATCTCTATAGATTTTGATGCCTAATATATAAGCAGCTTCACCGAGGTCTTTCATTGAAAAATTCTTATTCAAGTATCCCTTTATGCTATCCAGAAATTATATATCATTTCCAATCAGTAATATGTCATCCACATATAATATCAGAAATGCTACAGAGCTCCCACTCACTTTCTTGTAAATACAGGCTTCTCCAAAAGTCTGTACAAAACCAAATAAGTTGATCACACTATCAAAGCGTTTATTCCAACTCTGAGAGGCTTGCACCAGTCCATAAATGGATCGCTGGAGCTTGCACACTTTGTTAGTTCCCTTTGGATCGACAAAACCTTCCGGTTGCATCATATACAACTCTTCTTCCAGAAATCCATTAAGGAATGCAGTTTTGACATCCATTTTCCAAATTTCATAATCATAAAATGCGGCAATTGCTAACATGATTCGGACAGACTTAAGCATCTCTACGGGTGAGAAGGTCTCATCGTAGTCAATCCCTTGAACTTGTCGAAAACCTTTCGCAATAAGTCGAGCTTTGTAGACGGTAACATTACCGTCAGCGTCAGTCTTCTTCTTGAAGATCCATTTATTCTCAATTGCTTGCCGATCATTGGGCAAAGTCAACCATAGTCCACACTTTGTTCTCATACATGGATCCCATCTCAGATTTCATGGCTTCAAGCCACTTTGCGGAATCTGGGCTCACCATCGCTTCTTCATAGTTCGTAGGTTCATCGTGATCTAGTAGCATGACTTCCAGAATAGGATTACCGTACCACTCTGGTGCGGATCTTACTCTGGTTGATCTACGAGTTTCAGTAACAACTTGATCTGAAGTTCCATGATCATCATCATTAATTTCCTCACTAATTGGTATAGGCGTCATAGGAACAGATTTCTGTGATGAGCTACTTTCCAATAAGGGAGAAGGTACAGTTACCTCATCAAGTTCTACTTTCCTACTCACTTATTTCAAGAGAAACTCCTTCTCTAGAAAGGATCCATTCTTAGCAACGAATGTCTTGCCTTCGGATCTGTGATAGAAGGTGTACCCAACAGTCTCCTTTGGGTATCCTATGAAGACACATTTCTCCGATTTGGGTTCGAGCTTATCAGGTTGAAGCTTTTTCACATAAGCATCGCAACCCCAAACTTTAAGAAACAACAACTTTGGTTTTGCCAAACCACAGTTCATAAGGCGTCGTGTCAACGGATTTTGATGGTGCCCTATTTAACGCGAATGTGGCCGTCTCTAAAGCATAACCCCAAAATGATAGCGGTAAATCAGTAAGAGGCATCATAGATCGCACCATATCTAGTAAAGTACGATTACGATGTTCGGACACACCATTACGCTGTGGTGTTCTAGGTGGCGTGAGTTGCGAAACTATTCCGCATTGTTTCAAATGTAGACCAAACTCGTAACTCAAATATTCTCCTCCACGATCAGATCGTAGAAACTTTATTTTCTTGTTACGATGATTTTCAACTTCACTCTGAAATTCTTTGAACTTTTCAAATGTTTCAGACTTATGCTTCATTAAGTAGATATACCCATATCTGCTTAAATCATCTGTGAAGGTGAGAAAATAACGATATCCGCCACGAGCCTCAACATTCATCGGACCACATACATCTGTATGTATGATTTCCAACAAATCTGTTGCTCTCTCCATAGTTCTGGAGAACGACGTTTTAATCATCTTGCCCATGAGGCACGGTTTGCAAGTACCAAGTGATTCATAATCAAGTGGTTCCAAAAGTCCATCAGTATGGAGTTTCTTTATGCGCTTTACACCGATATGACATAAACGGCAGTGCCACAAATAAGTTGCACTATCATTATCAACTCTGCATCTTTTGGCTTCAACATTATGAATACGTGTATCACTACTATCGAGATTCATCAAAAATAGACCACTCTTCAAGGGTGCATGACCATAAAAGATATTACTCATATAAATAGAACAACCATTATTCTCTGATTTAAATGAATAACCGTCTCGCATCAAACAAGATCCAGATATAATGTTCATGCTCAACACTGGCACCAAATAACAATTATTTAGGTCTAAAACGAATCCCGACGGTAGATGTAGAGGTAGCGTGCCGACCATGATCACATCGACTTTGGAACCATTTCCCACGCGCATCGTCACCTCGTCCTTGGCCAGTGTTCGCCTAAACCGTAGTCCCTGTTTCGAGTTGCAAATATTAGCAACAGAACCAGTATCAAATACCCAGGTGCTACTGCGAGCTCTAGTAAGGTACACATCAATAACATGTATATCACATATACCTTTGTTCACCTTGCCATCCTTCTTATCCGCCAAATACTTGGGGCAGTTCCGCTTCCAGTGACCAGTCTGCTTGCAGTAGAAGCACTCAGTTTCAGGCTTAGGTCCAGACTTAGGTTTCTTCTCCTGAGCAACAACTTGCTTGCTATTCTTCTTGAAGTTCTCCTTCTTCTTCCCTTTGCCCTTTTTCTTGAAACTGGCGGTCTTATTGACCATCAACACTTGATGCTCCTTCTTGATTTCTACCTCCGCAGCCTTTAGCATTGCGAAGAGCTCGGGAATCGTCTTATCCATCCCTTGCATGTTATAGTTCATCACGAAGCTCTTGTAGCTTGGTGGCAGGATTGAAGAACTCTGTCAATGACACTATCAACAGGAATATTAACTCCCAGTTGAGTCAAGTGATTATGATACCCAAACATTTTGAGTATATGTTCACTGCCATAACTATTCTCCTCCATCTTGCAGCCATAGAACTTATTGGAGACTTCATATCTCTCAATCCGGGCATTTGCTTGAAATATTAACTTCAACCCCTGGAACATCTCATATGCTCCATGACGTTCAAAACATCGTTGAAGTCCCGGTTCTAAGCCGTAAAGCATGGCACACTGAACTATTGAGTAGTCATCAGCTTTGCTCTGCCAGACGTTCATAACATCTGGTGTTGCTCCTGCAGCTGGCCTGGTACCCAGCGGTGCTTCCAGGATGTAATTCTTCTGTGCAGTAATGAGGATAATCCTCAAGTTACGGACCCAGTCCGTGTAATTTCTACCATCATCTTTCAACTTTGCTTTCTCAAGGAATGCATTAAAATTCAACGGAACAACAGCACGGGCCATCTATCTACAATCAAACATAGACAAGCAAGATACTATCAGGTACTAAGTTCATGATAAATTTAAGTTCAATTAATCATATTACTTAAGAACTCCCACTTAGAAAGACATCCCTCTAATCTTCTAAGTGATCACGTGATCCAAATCAACTAAACCATAACCGATCATCACGTGAAATGGAGTAGTTTTCAATGGTGAACATCACTACGTTGATCATATCTACTATATGATTCACGCTCGACCTTTCGGTCTCAGTGTTCCGAGGCCATATCTGCATATGCTAGGCTCGTCAAGTTTAACCCGAGTATTCTGCGTGTGCAAAACTGGCTTGCACCCGTTGTAGATGGACGTAGAGCTTATCACACCCGATCATCACATGGTGTCTGGGCACGACGAACTTTGACAACGGTGCATACTCAGGGAGAACACTTTTATCTTGAAATTTAGTGAGAGATCATCTTATAATTCTACCGTCAATCAAAGCAAGATAAGATGCATAAAATATAAACATCACATGCAATCAATATAAGTGATATGATATGGCCATCATCATCTTGTGCTTGTGATCTCCATCTCCGAAGCACCTTCATGATCACCATCGTCATCGGTGCGACACCTTGATCTCCATCGTAGCATCGTTGTCGTCTCGCCAATCTTATGCTTCCACGACTATCGCTACCGCTTAGCGATAAAGTAAAGCATTATAGGGCGATTGCATTGCATACAATAAAGCGACAACCATATGGCTCCTGCCAGTTGCCGATAACTTGGTTACAAAACATCATCATCTCATACAATAAAATTTAGCATCATGTCTTGACCATATCACATCACAACATGCCCTGCAAAAACAAGTTAGACGTCCTCTACTTTGTTGTTGCAAGTTTTACGTGGCTGCTACGGGCTAAGCAAGAACCGTTCTTACCTACGCATCAAAACCACAACGATAGTTTGTCAAGTTGATGCTGTTTTAACCTTCGCAAGGACCGGGCGTAGCCACACTCGGTTCAACTAAAGTTGGAGAAACTAACACCCGCCAGCCACCTATGTGCAAAGCACGTCGGTAGAACCAGTCTCGCGTAAGCGTACGCGTAATGTCGGTCCAGGCCGCTTCATCCAACAATACCGCCGAACCAAAGTATGACATGCTGGTAAGCAGTATGACTTATATCGCCCACAACTCACTTGTGTTCTACTCGTGCATATAACATCAACACATAAAACCTGGCTCTGATACCACTGTTGGGGAACATAGTAATTTCAAAAAATTTCCTATGCACACGCAAGATCATGGTGATGCATAGAGACGAGAGGGGAGAGTGTTGTCCACGTACCCTCGTAGACTGAAAGCAGAAGCGTTAGCACAACGCGGTTGATGTAGTCATACATCTTCACGACCCGACCGATCAAGTACCGAACGCACGGCACCTCCGAGTTCAGCACACGTTCAGCCCGATGACGTCCCTCAAACTCTGATCTAGCCGAGTGTTGAGGGAGAGTTTTGTCAGCACGATGACGTGGTGACGATGTTGATGTTCTATAGACGCAGGGCTTCGCCTAAGCACCGCTACAGTATTATCGAGGTGGACTATGGTGGAGGGGGGCACCGCACACGGCTAAGAGATCAATGATCAATTGTTGTGTCTCTAGGGTGCCCCCTGCCCCTGTATATAAAGGAGCAAGGGGGGGTGCGGCCGGCCAAGGGAGAGGGCATGCCGGGAGGAGTCCTACTTCCTAGTTGGATTAGGACTTGGGAGGGGGAAGGAGTGGCGGAGAAGAAGGAAAGGGGGGGGGGGGGCGCCGCCCCCCTCTCCTTGTCCTATTCGGACTGGGGGGAGGGGCGTGCGGCCCAGCCCTAGCCGCCTCTCCTCTCTTCCACCTATGCCCACTAAGGCCCATTAGATTCCCGGGGGGTTCCGGTAACCTCCCAGTACTCCGGTAAAATCCCGATTTCACCCGGAACACTTCCGATATCCAAACATAGGCTTCCAATATATCAATCTTCATGTCTCGACCATTTTGAGACTCCTCGTCATGTACGTGATCACATCCGGGACTCCGAACAACCTTCGGTACATCAAAACATATAAACTCATAATATAACTGTCATCGAAACGTTAAGCGTGCGGACCCTACGGGTTCGAGAACTATGTAGACATGACCGAGACACGTCTCCGGTCAATAACCAATAGCGGAACCTGGATGCTCATATTGACTCCCACATATTCTACGAAGATCTTTATTGGTCAGACCGCATAACAACATACGTTGTTCCCTTTGTCATCGGTATGTTACTTGCCCGAGATTCGATCGTCGATATCTCAATACCTAGTTCAATCTCGTTACCGGCAAGTCCCTTTACTCGTTCCGTAATACATCATCCCACAACTAACTCATTAGTTGCAATGCTTGCAAGGCTTAAGTGATGTGCATTACCGAGAGGGCCCAGAGATACCTCTCCGACAATCGGAGTGACAAATCCTAATCTCGAAATACGCCAACCCAACAAGTACCTTCGGAGACACCTGTAGAGCACCTTTATAATCACCCTGTTACGTTGTGACGTTTGGTAGCACACAAAGTGTTCCTCCGGTAAACGGGATTTGCATAATCTCATAGTAATAGGTACATGTATAAGTCATGAAGAAATAAGTAGCAACAACCTAAACGATCGTGTGCTAAGCTAACGGAATGGGTCATGTCAATCACATCATTTTCCTAATGATGTGATCCCGTTAATCAAATGACAACTCATGTCTATGGTTAGGAAACATAACCATCTTTGATCAACGAGCTAGTCAAGTAGAGGCATACTAGTGACACTCTGTTTGTCTATGTATTCACACATGTATTATGTTTTCGGTTAATACAATTCTAGCATGAATAATAAAAATTTATCATGATATAAGGAAATAAATAATAACTTTATTATTGCCTCTAGGGCATATTTCCTTCATGTGTATTATCGAGAGGGCCTAGAGATACCTCTCCGACAATCGGAGTGACAAATCCTAATCTTGATCCATGCCAACTCAACAAACACCATCGGAGACACTTGTAGAGCACCTTTATAATCACCTAGTTACGTTGTGACGTTTGGTAGCACACAAAGTGTTCCTCCGGTATTCGGGAGTTGCATGATCTCATAGTCATAGGAACATGTATAGTTATGGAGAAAGCAATAGCAACAAACTAAACGATCATCGTGCTATGCTAACGGATGGGTCAAGTTAATCACATCATTCTCTAATGATGTGATCCCGTTAATCAAATGACAACTCATGTCTATGGTTAGGAAACATAACCATCATTGATTCAACGAGCTAGTTAAGTAGAGGCAAACTAGTGACACTCTGTTTGTCTATGTATTCACACATGTACTAAGTTTCTGGTTAATACAATTCTAGCATGAATAATAAACATTTATCATGATATAAGGAAATATAAATAACAACTTTATTATTGCCTCTAGGGCATATTTCCTTCAACTTGCATGTTAAGATAAATAGGTTAGTGGGACGAGCTATTTAGATAAGAAGATTAGTTGTCGTGAGTTGGTACATTATTTTAGAACATAATCATGCTTGTGGCAAATTGCTTGATGTAGGCCTACAATTAGCAGTTATATTCTATGTTGCATCATGGTTCAAGATCATTGTCTTGTTTGTGTTAGCCCATGTTTTGTGTGATATGTTTGTAACATCTTTTGAGTAGTTATTGTTGGGGAACGCAGTATTTCAAAAATTTCCTATGATCACGCAAGATCTATCTAGGAGATGCATAGCAACGAGAGGGGGAGAGTGTGTCCACGTACCCTCGTAGACCGAAAGCGGAAGCGTTAGGTTAACGCAATTGATGTAGTCGAACGTCTTGACGATCGAACTGATCCGAGTACCGTACGTACGGCACCTCCGTGTTCAGCACACGTTTAGCATGATGACGTCCCTCGAGCTCTTGATCCAGTTGAGGACGAGGGAGAGTTCCGTCACCATGATGGCGTGGCGACGGTGATGATGAAGCTACTAGCGCATGGCTTCACCTAAGCACTACGACGATATGACCGAGGTGTTGAACTGTGGAGGGGGCACCGCACACGGCTAAGAGATTGTCTGCTGTGCTTTGGGGTGCCCCACACCCACGTATATAAAGGAGGGTGGAGGAGGAGGCCGGCCTAGGAGGGGCGTGCGCCACGGGAGTCCAACTAGGATTCCCAATCCTAGTTGGAGTCCCCTTCCTTTTCCAAGAGGGAGAGAGAGGGAAGGAGGAAGAGAGGGAGAAGGAAAGAGGGGGGCGCCGCCCCCTCCTAGTCCAATTCGGACCAGCCATGGGGGGCACCCCTTGCGGCCCTTCTCTCCTTTCCACTAAAGCCCATTAAGGCCCACTATCCCCGTGGGGTTCCGGTAACCTCCCGGTACTTCGAAAAACAGCCGAAACACTTCGGAACCATTCCAGTGTCCGAATATAACCTTCCAATATATCGATATTTACCTCTCGACCATTTCGAGACTCCTCGTCATGTCCATGATCTCATCCGGGACTCCGAACAAGCTTCGGTCATCAAATCACATAACTCATAATACAAATCGTCATCAAATGTTAAGCGTGCGGACCCTATGGGTTTGAGAACTATGTAGACATAACCGAGACACATCTCCTGTCAATAACCAAGAACCTGGATGCTCATATTGGTTCCTTCATATTCTACGAAGATCTTTATAGGTCAAACCACATAACAACATACGTTGCTCCCTTTGTCATCGGTATGTTACTTGCACGAGATTTGATCGTCGGTATCTTCATACCTAGTTCAATCTCGTTACCGGCAAGTCTCTTTACTCGTTCCGTAATGCATCTCCTGTAACTAACTCATTATTAACATTGCTTGCAAGTCTCATAGTGATGTGCATTACCGAGAGGGCCCAGAGATACCTCTCCAATACACGGAGTGACAAATCCTAATCTCGATCTATGCCAAGTCAACAAACACCATCGGAGACACCTATATAGCACCTTTATAATCACCTAGTTACGCTGTGATGTTTGATAGCACACAAGGTGTTCCTCCGGTATTCGGGAGTTGTATAATCTCATAGTCAGAGGAACATGTATAAGTCATGAAGAAAGCAATAGCAATAAAACTAAACGATCATTATGCTAAGCTAACAGATGGGTCTTGTCCATGACATCATTTTCTAATGATGTGATCCCGTTCATCAAATGACAACACATGTCAATTGATACGTCTCCAACGTATCTATAATTTTTGATTTCTCCATTCTATATTATCTACTGTTTTGGACTATATTGGGCTTTACTTTCCACTTTTATATTATTTTTGGGACTAACCTATTAACCGGAGGCCCATCCCAGAATTGCTGGTTTTTTTTGCCTATTTCTGTGTTTCGGAGAAACAAAATATCAAACGGATTCCAAACGGAATAAAATCTTCGGAAACGTGATTTTCTCATCAGATAATATCCAGAAGACTTGGACCCCCCGTCAAGAAAGCCACGAGGTGGTCACGAGGGTGGGGGGCGCCCCCCTAGGGCGCGCCCCCTGCCTCGTGGGACCCTCGGAGCTCCACCGACGTACTTCTTCCGCCTATATATATCCATGTACCCCCAAACGATCGGGGACGGAGCCAAAAACCTAATTCCACCACCGCAACTTTCTGTATCCACGAGATCCCATCTTGGGGCCTATTCCGGAGCTCCGCCGGAGGGGGCATCGATCACGGAGGGCTTCTACATCATCATCCAAGCCTCTCTGATGAAGTGTGAGTAGTTTACTTCAGACCTACGGGTCCATAGCTAGTAGCTAGATGGCTTCTTCTATCTTTTTGGATCTCAATACAATGTTCTCCCCCTCTCTTGTGGAGATCTATTCGATGTAATCTTCTTTTTGCGGTGTGTTTGTTGAGACCGATGAACTGTGGGTTTATGATCCAGTTTATCTATGAATAATATTTGAATCTTCTCTGAATTCTTTTATGTATGATTGGTTATCTTTGCAAGTCTCTTCGAATTATCAGTTTGGTTTGGCCTACTAGATTGGTTGTTCTTGCCATGGGAGAAGTGCTTAGCTTTGGGTTCGATCTTGCGGTGTTCTTTCCTAGTGACAGAAGGGGCAGCAAGGCACATATTGTATCGTTGCCATCGAGGATAACAAGATGGGTTTTTTTTTATCATATTGCATGAAACTATCCCTCTACATCATGTCATCTTGCTTAAGGCGTTACTCTGTTTTTAACTTAATACTCTAGATGCATGCTGGATAGCGGTCGATGAGTGGAGTAATAGTAGTAGATGCAGAATCGTTTCGGTCTACTTGTCTTGGACGTGATGCCTATATACATGATCATACCTAGATATTCTCATAACTATGCTCAATTATGTCAATTGCTCAACAGTAATTTGTTCACCCACCGTAGAATACTTATGCTCTTGAGAGAAGCCACTAGTGAAACCTATGGCCCCCGGGTCTGTTTCTTATCATATCAATCTCCATCACTTTATTATTGCTTTGCTTTTACTTTTTTTACTTTGCATATTTATACCAAAAATACCCAAAATATTATTTATCATCTCTATCAGATCTCACTTTCGTAAGTGACCGTGAAGGGATTGACAACCCCTAAGCGCGTTGGTTGCGTTGAGCTATTGTTTTGTGTAGGTACGAGGGACTTTGTTGGAGATATGCCCTAGAGGCAATCATGTATGATGATATTTCCTATGTGTTTATGAATAAAGATAGTCCTTGGACATTATCAATGATGTGTATCAGCAAGTACATGACTTGTTTGTGGGACTATGCATTGTATAATGACTATCCTAAAAGGTCCCTAGTCGAAAGGGCTGTGTGGACGCGCAGCCAACTAGACTAGCATATGACATGGTCGATGGCTTAGTCTCACTAGCCATGGAGCATTGGATGCTAACCGGATAATATGGACTTGGAAGGATCTGGTCGGATTCGACGTAGTCGGATCCGAGTCGAGATAAGGTCCAAGTCGGACAGACTCAACTATGAGACGCAGCGATATGTCATCTGTGAGTCTCTAGTACAACATATGTTCTGTGTCCTAAGATCTGAGCTGACGCATGTACTCGGGATGGTGACATACTTGCTTTGGGCCGACCAAATGCTACTCCGTAACTGGGTAGTTATAAAGGTAGGTTTTGGGTTTGTCCAGAACCATGCCGCGAGACGTGGTCGAGCAAGATGGGATTTGCCCCTTCGATCAGGAGAGATATACTATGGGCCCCTCGTGTGATCCGACCAGGATAAGCATGGCCATGCGACAAGGATTATGAGATAATCCGGTTTGTGGTCGGCATCACTGAAACAAGAGAGAGGTCGGGCTAGCACAAGGATGACAGACTCGCCTTGAGCTCGACAACATATATCGTGTGGCAAAAGGAATGGAAGTGTGATGTACAGGTTCGCTAACCAGCTTCATAGTCTGCTTGGTGTTCGGCAAGCCTTGCTAGAGGCCGCTACCAACCATGCAGTTCGGAGGTGATCCGAACTGCGACCAAGCCGACTTGAACCTAAGGGGTCGTGCGCTTAAGGGAAGGAACCTACAAGGTGGGATCCGAGGACACTGGTCGGATGTGATCCGAACTGTATTCAGATTGTGGCTGAGTAGTCTTATGGGCTTTAGGGTCCGTGCGAGGCACAAGTGTTGAGCCCGCGACGGACGCCTATATATAGTGGAGGTACCGCACACTCACGTGGCTGATTGCTTCGGCGCTGTCACTACGGTTTGCATGTGTTGCGAATAGACACCTCCACTCGCCACCGGTTGTGTGATCGGACCTAGCAGTCCACCGCACGACGTTCCTCCTGCACGCGTGGATACCGTTAGAGGCGGTGCACTTGCACCGCTCCGGCGAACCTGTATGTGGGAACCGACCACCGGCTGTACGAGGGAGATCAGACGAGGAGGAGACGATCCACGCGAACGCGCTGCCCCAACTCTTCTTCCGCTGCACGGCACTGCGCGTCTAGTGGTAAACTGTGATCCTTCTCCCGTAGCATGTTCTTGGTTGTTCTGCGCGTAGGAAATTTTAATTTGCAGTCGACGCACCCTACCGTAGAACCAAGCAGTGGTATTGTCGGTGGGAACGACACCTATGGGATCACAAGAATCCCTACTACGGTTGCGGGGCGCGGGGTCGTGAGAAGAGCGGATCAAACAGATAGCACACGGTTCGTTTATCCAGGTTCGGGCCGCGGGGATGCGTAAAACCCTACTCCTGCTTTGGTGGATTGTATATCTGTGTTCTTGAGCTAGCTATGGGGCGTGAGGAGCTCCAAAAAGCCGAATCCTCCTCCTGGTCGCCTCGGGCCTCCTTTTATAGGAAAAGGGGTTGCCACAGTAGCACCAGGAGGTGGAAAGGGAGCAGTGATGTGAGGTTATCCCTCGCATTACATGACAAGGCGCATTTAATGCGTCTTGCCCAGGTGTCCTTGCTTTATCGGGGACGGGGGAGAGCCCTGTCTCGTCCGTCGCCGCTCCCTTTCTCGTCGACACGCGCCCTGGCCAGCGGCGCCCGCGGTGCCATGTAGGCAGGCAGGCAGCTGAGGTGGCGCAGTGGTGGGTCTCCACGAAGATTTGCATGCCGCCACGCAGGTGCCTGCCCAGCTGGTTGGGTCGGCAGCTGCATGCGAACGGTGGTGGAGGTTTGACTAGCGTGGGCCTGATGGTGGCCCAACGGGTGTTCTTGGCAAGGGCCTTGCCGGGGCCCCGGCAAGGGTCTTGCCGTGGCGCCTGCTGTCATCCCCGGCAAGGCTCTTGCCGGGGGCCTTGTGGTCCTCTTTGGCTGGGATCCCGCCAAGGATCATCATCTTCTAAAGGGTGTATCTGATCTTGAATGTCTTCACAAAGATCTGCATGCCACCACGGGGATGTCTACCGAATCCTTGCCCCATGGGGGCAGTGGACTCAAGGGTGACTCACTCCGTAGGTGTGGGGCGAGCTGCCACGGCAAGGGTCTTGCCGGGTTTGCCAAAACCGCCTCCCGGCAAGGATCTTGCCAGGGTGTCCGCTTCGTCCCCTTTGCTCTTTGTGGTCTTGGTCTTGGCGTCGTTCTGCTTCTCCTGGGCTTCGGCCTTACCTTGGCTCACCTTCCTTGCCTTGCTCCGTGTGGTGGTGCCCGTGGCTCAGACTGCCCGTGCATAGTTATAGGGGTACCAAAAGTGCACCCCTCTTTTTGTACACCAACAGGAGCCCCCGGGCCTGGGCCACACATAAGTGCAATCGCGTCGTTGGGCTAGGCCCAAAAACGGTGCGCGGGCAGGCGGGGCGGTTTTTTTACCGCGGTAAGTCTCTTCGCGCGCTGCGCTTCCCATGCTTCCCGCGCGTGGCGCGGCGTGGGGAGGCGTGTGTGACGTGGGCAGCATGCGTGGGGTTGCTTCCCACGGTCATGCGTCACATCACAGTTAATGTGAAAGGAGGCGGCCCGCGTTTTTCCCCCATAAGAAGGAATAACCGTGGGCGCGCTGCTCACTTTCTCCTCTTCCCTCGTGCCTTTTCCGATCTCAGAGCCGTCGTTCCCTTTCTTCCTTCCTTCCTAAGCTTTCGCTGTCGCCCGCCACCGCTGCTTTGCCATCCCCCTTCCTCTGCCCTCTGAACTTCTTGGTCACCATGGCTCCCAAATTCGCCAAGGGCAAGGGGGTGGCTAAGGGCGCTGGGACGATGGAGCCGCCGGAGAGCGCGCTGTCGGGGGACCGGACGAAGTCCACCTTCTTCTTCCCCTCGACGGTTGATGTTCAAGAGCTCCGGGCCTCCTTCAAGCCCCTATGGGGAGTGAAGACGGGGGGAGAGGGTTCGGGACACCCGGCGACGCGCATCATTCCTGCCGCTTGTGCTGATCCTGCCTCAAATCGGTACCCCTTCTTCGTTGATTACTTTTCTTGCGGGTTATGCCCTCCTTTCTCCGATTTCTTCTGCGACGTTATGCGCACCTTCGGCTTTCGCCTCTTGGATTTTACTCCGAATGAGGTGGCGTGCATGGCTTTCTTCGCGCATCTTTGCGAAGGCTTTGCCGGGGTGCAGCCCAACACGACGCTCTTCCACCATTACTTCTTCCCTCGAATCCAGCCGGGAGGAGCCGTCTCTGGTTGCGTCACCTGGATCCCAAGATCCAAGGGGGCGTACCCGGACGGTGCCGTGAAGGAGAGGTGGGAGGAATGGCGTGGCCGGTGGTGCTGGATTGAAGATGAAAACCCGCCGGAATTCTGCAAGGTCCACCGAGCGCCGCCGGTCCGCGACATCGATTGGAGCGATGTCGACGCCGCCGATGGGAGGCTCACCATCGCCACCACCAGGATTCTCCGGCTCACCCAGGCCGGACTCACTCTTGAGATGATCAGGGCGGACTTCATTCGCCGCCGGATCGCCCCGTTGCACAGCAAGGGGAGGCCAGCTTGGCTCTTCACGAACCCGGCTGACATCATGCGACTCCGCCCTGGCCTTGATCACAACTTCACAGTGCTGGCTCATGCCCACTTCTGCCAGTGGATTTTCCAGCTTGATGTGTGCCGTGATGGCGAGGTCGAGCGGACCGGCAAGGCCGCGAGGGCTGCCGCAAAGGTTGGCAAGGCCCTCAAGGGGCCATTTTTCAAGCTGCCAGCAGGGGTGGTCCTGTTGTGCAACAATTCGCGTCGGTCCGAGATCATCGCCATGATGCCGGACTGTAATGCGCACGGCCCTATCCCGAGCTGGAAGGAGCCGAAGGTCGAGGATGTGCAGCAATTCTTTGACACCCTGATCGAGGTGTACGTCAATGCCGACGCCGAGCGGTGGCTTATCATGGACACCACCCGGGCAGAGCTGGACTACATCGCCACCAGGGCGAGGGAGGCACAACTTGCCATGGAGGCTGGCAGCGCCGGGGGCGTGGAGGACATGGCCGCAACGGCGGCGGAGGAAGAGGAGCTCTCCCAGTGGGCGGCGGCCTCCGGGGAGGCCAGCAACGCCAACACTGGATCTCCGCTCGTCGAAGACGCGGCCGACGAGTCGTCGGGGGAGGAGGAGGATGCGGTGGCGGGCTCGACACCAACCAGGGGAAGAGGGCGAGTCCCGCGGCGGGCTGGCTCTGGTGAGCCGGTCCGGCCCGGCAGGGCTGCGCGGCCTCAATTGACCCTGGAGGGGTCTGGGCGCCACACGAGGGCCACAACAGCCAAGAGGCTGACGAAGGCCGCTGAGAAGAAGAAGACAACAGCCCCTTCCTCATCCGGGTGCGCACAAACCTTGCCGCCTCCTTGGCCTCCTCCGGCAGGCGTCGACTCGGAGGATGATGCAGAGCTCCCTTTTGATCTCGGGCCTCTCAGCCCGGAGAGGAAAAGGAAACTGGTGGAAGAGGAGGAGACGGATGACGAGTAAGTTCTTCGTTCCTTACTGTCATTTCCATTTCCTTGAATTGGGTCACTTGTCTTGATCCATTTTTGCTTCCGTAGGGAGACAGAGACATTGGCCAAGAGGGCGAAGAGGGCGAGGACCTCGGCGAGCAGCCAGCCCCCGACTGGGGCTTCAAAGACACCACTGGTGGTGCTCAGCAGCCCGGACAGCAGCCCCCGGCACAACCCCCAGCGTAAGTTCGTCACCCTCTTCTTACTCGACATGTGGTAGGTGCTCGATGCCATGACGCTGACCTTGCCGGGTTTGCAGGAGGGGAGCGGCAGCAGGAGGAGCCACAGAGGGCTACTCCCAACACACCACCCCCATCGACTATGCCGCCGCGGGGGGCGTCCCCTGCAAGGGCATCAGGCACGGAGCCCACACCCATGGAGGAAGAGGGGAACTTGGGCGCTGGTGGCTCTGCCACGGCGCCAAATGCTGGCGGAGAGGGGACTTCTGCTTCACAGCCTGGCACTGGTGAGTCGCCCGTCCTTCGTCTCTGTTTTTCCCTTATTCTTTTCTTGGATTCATTGCTCCCATTGCTGCCCAGGCCCTCCTTCAACAGGTATGGAGGACGTGGATACTGTTGCTGGGAACATTGCTAAGGAGGCCGCCAAGGATGCTGCCGAGGACACCACGGCAGGGGCCACCAAGGCGACCGGCGAGGCTTCTGCCGAGGGCACCAGCGGTGGACCTGCCGGTGGGGCTGGCAAGGCCTCCACCGAGGAAGAGGTGGTGGGTGACCAGCCTCCCTCCTCCTCAACCTCGGGCCCCAGTAGGTATCTGAAGGTGGGCAACAATCTCTTCGTCCACCTCCCAGGGGCTTCAAGCCGGGCGCCCGCCGAAGGGGAAGTTTTCGACGGCGTGGTGCTTGCCGCCACCGGGCTCAAGGTGGTTGATGAGCCGGGGGTTGGTGGCGACGGTTCCCCAGAAGAGCAGCTTTTCCGTGCCATGGGGGCCGATTTCTGGAAGCTCCAAGTGCTCTACCGTGCTCGCCTGGACAAGGTCAAGTCCAGGATGGCAACGGTGGACAACGCAGAGGTGGACTTCAAGGCGCGCGTTGCCGAGACGCAGACCTGGTTCCACCAGGCTCGCGAGGAGAAGAGGGCCTTCCAGGAGAAATTGGCCGAGCGCGATGTGGATCTCACCATGAAGATGGCCGACATCGAGAAGGCCCAGGAAAAGGCGGCGAACTTGGCTGCCGCGGCCGAGGCCGCCCGGAACCAGCATCAAGCCACCTTGGATTCCCAGGAAGAGGACCTCACCGTGTGTGAGGCGAAGCTTGCCGCAGCGCTCCGTGGCAAGGATGAGGAGCTCGAGGCCCTTGTCGCGCGGCGGACTCGCGAGCTAGAGCAGAGGCACAAGGAGGCACTCGATGCCCAGGCTCTGGCCCATGCCGGCAAGGTAAGGGAGTTGGAGGTGGCGCAGGACGAGCTGAAGGAGCAGGCCCTCAAGCCGTCCAACGAGAAGAACATGCTCAACAGCGCCTTGGTGGAGGCGCAAGGAGCAGGGCTGGGGAGCTCTCCGAAGCGCAAAACTCCGTCAGAGACCTCAAGCTGAAGTTGGAGGATCTCGAGAAGATGCTGTCGGAGAGCAGGGCTCGGGAGGAGACCTTGACCAGGAGCCTGGAGGAGGAGAAGCAGCTGCGGGCGAACGAGGCCGCCTCCCACCAGGATTATGTGGCGGGCGAGAACAGATGGATCAGCCGCCTGGAGGAGGTTGCCGGCAGGGTCACCTCGCAGTTGGCCACCATGGGGATGCCACACGTGAGGTACACCCCTGAGCGCAGCGGGACCGTCAACACCAAGTTGACCATGTTCTTCGAGGGCGTCCTCGGAGCCTTGGCGTATCTTCACTCCAACAGGGCGGTCACGCTGGCCGAGGAGGCCCGGCGACTCTGCCGGAGGGTCGTGACCAAGGTCCTCACCAAGACGGTGTACTGGAATCCCAATCTTGACTTCGCGGCCGTGATGAAGAGCTTGCCGGATGGTGCTGACCTCATGGTGCTCAAGGAGCGCATCAAGCCCATCACCGACTGCATCGACGAAATCAAGAGGGTGGAAGGCCAGCGCCGGGATTAGGCATCCCATTCTTCTTCGCCGCTGCGGGTTCCCGACCAAGACAAATTTTATCTTTAGTTAGAACCGCAGCTATGATGTGATGTAATATAACTTTGAAGTACTCTTAATTTTCATGCATGTTATTTCCCCGTTCGATTCCTCTTTATATGCGTGCCCTACGTCAATCGGGAAGGCTTGCCGGCGCGGAAGCCCCTAGCGGCGTTTTGGGGACGGATCCCCATGGCCAGCCGAGTACGCGTGCTGCCGGACGAGCCACCTTTCCATTCTGAACGCAGCCGCTCAAACTGTCGAGCTTGACTCGAGTCAGAATCGGGGGCATTGCAGATCGCGGAAGGCTACTCTGCCATTCTCGACGCAACCGCTTGAGCTGTTGAGCGGACTCGAAACAGGGCAAGGGCGTTGCCGATCGTGGTAGAGCCCCCTGGCGTGCAGGTTTCTCATACAAAGCAAATATCTCCGGGGGGGGGGGGATAACCTCAAATAAGAAGGGTAGCACAAATAAGGGTTCAGTGCAACTTAGCTTCTGTTTGCGATCGCTCAAGTGTCGATCTTCTGGCTTCCTTTCTTCTTCAAGGGTCACGAAGATGAAGGAGTGCCTGGATAACTGCTAGAGCCGATTCTCACAATTGCGCCCCCTACCTGGCGCGCCAAAGATGTCGGTGGGAACGACACCTATGGGATCACAAGAATCCCTACTACGGTTGCGGGGCGCGGGGTCGTGAGAAGAGCGGATCAAACAGATAGCACACGGTTCGTTTATCCAGGTTCGGGCCGCGGGGATGCGTAAAACCCTACTCCTGCTTTGGTGGATTATATATCTGTGTTCTTGAGCTAGCTATGGGGCGTGAGGAGCTCCAAAAAGCCGAATCCTCCTCCTGGTCGCCTCGGGCCTCCTTTTATAGGAAAAGGGGTTGCCACAGTAGCACCAGGAGGTGGAAAGGGAGCAGTGATGTGAGGTTATCCTTCGCATTACATGACAGGGCGCATTTAATGCGTCTTGCCCAGGTGTCCTTGCTTTATCGGGGACGGGGGAGAGCCCTGTCTCGTCCGTCGCCGCTCCCTTTCGCGTCGACACGCGCCCTGGCCAGCGGCGCCCGCGGTGCCATGTAGGCAGGCAGGCAGCTGAGGTGGCGCAGTGGTGGGTCTCCATGAAGATCTGCATGCCCCCACGCAGGTGCCTGCCCAGCTGGTTGGGTCGGCAGCTGCATGCGAACGGCGGTGGAGGTTTGACTAGCGTGGGCGTGATGGTGGCCCAACAGGTGTTCTTGGCAAGGGCCTTGCCGGGGCCCCGGCAAGGGTCTTGCCGTGGCGCCTGCTGTCATCCCCGGCAAGGCTCTTGCCGGGGGCCTTGTGGTCCTCTTTGGCTGGGATCCCGCCAAGGATCATCATCTTCTAAAGGGTGTATCTGATCTTGAATGTCTTCACAAAGATCTGCATGCCACCACTGGGATGTCTCCTGAATCCTTGCCCCATGGGGGCAGTGGACTCAAGGGTGACTCACTCCGTAGGTGTGGGGCGAGCTGCCACGGCAAGGGTCTTGCCGGGTTTGCCAAAACCGCCTCCTGGCAAGGATCTTGCTGGGGGGTCCGCTTCGTCCCCTTTTCTCTTTGTGGTCTTGGTCTTGGCGTCGTTCTGCTTCTCCTGGGCTTCAGCCTTACCTTGGCTCACCTCCCTTGCCTTGCTCCGTGTGGTGGTTCCCGTGGCTCAGACTGCCCGTGCACAGTTATAGGGGTACCAAAAGTGCACCCCTCTTTTTGTACACCGACAGGTATCAGAGCCTCTTCTATAGGATTTGGATTTAGATCGTATGCATATTAGATATGTGGAGGCGATAGATGAGATCTGTTGTCGTTGATAAGATCGGCTGTGTGCACGGTTGATAAGATCTACTGCACATGGGGATCGAGAAGGCTATGTTTTCTGATGATTGGGATTGATGAGGTCGTGATACGATCTACCCCTACCGGTCGGTTATCCGCCATCGGGGTTAACAGTGAAACGTAAATCCGAATCGGATTTGCGATGATCGATGAGATCGGTCGGATCAGAGAATTCGGCATGATCGGAGTTCGCGATGATCGATGATTGGGACCGCCGTGTGCATAGCGCCTTGTATTTCGTACACGATCACTCAAACCGGTAGAATGCGATTCTATGCATAACTTTATTTTGCAGGGTTTGATGTGAATAGTATGGCTCATGTGTATGTGATGCATGTGTGTAAATTATACATGGCCTGCGTGTCATGTTTGTCAGCCGGCAGGAGCCAAAGTGCTGTCATTATATTGTATAACGACCTGTGTGTCGTCTTGTGACTCTATGTAAAATTCATTACTAGTTGTAGTAGTTGGATAATAGAGATCAGGTTGGTGGCTTGGCGTCCCGGCGTGACAAATAAGATGGAGTTCCTAGATGGTCATCGGAGTCAGAGCCAACCTGGAAGAACCTCCATGAAGGAGGCATACTATTTCACAATATGTGTTTATTTGTGATTGTTTTGCTTCCTTGTTTTCTATGCATGTTAGAATGGTAGAAAGATCCCTCATGAATATCAAGTGAATTGCCATCCCCGATGTTGCACCTTCGCACGTCAAGTACGTCTAGTAGTGGGCTCATATAATTGGGGTGCTGCTAGGTGTCCTTGAACTGAAGGGTTCGTGTCGGACACGGACATGCACTGCATCAAGTTAGCTTGACAAGGCTATCAAAATGGTTTTGGGCCTTGTGGCAACGAAGGTTGGGGGCCGGGGTATGAGATACCTACCCGACCGACAGGAGTCGTATGGAGATACGATTAGCAAGGAGTTTCTTACCGGATAGACATGTTGTCTAGCAGTGATGCTAAAGCTCACTAGTCGCATGTGCTAGTCGGATCCTGAATCACTGAGAATTTGCCAAGGGATGCTGACTTCAGTGGGAGTATTTCTGTTTAAGGCTAGAATTACTCTACATAAACACATAGCTTAGTGATTGCATATTTTTCTGTTGTAGATCAATGGCACCACCTGCTCAACCCAACTTTGCATTGAAATCAATTCTGAAAAAGGATAAACTGAATGGAACAAACTTTACTACCTGGTATAGAAATTTGAGAATTGTTCTCAAGCATGATAAAAAGGAACATGTTCTAGAGGATCCGCTTCCAGAGGAACCTGCCGATAATGCTAGTACCACAACCAAGAATGCCTACCAGAAAATCGTTGATGAATCAAACGAGATCAGCTGCCTCATGCTAGCTTGTATGGAGCCCGATTTGCAGCAGCATTTCGAAGATGTTGGGGCTTTCGATATGATCGAGAGTCTCAAGAGCATGTTTCAGGTGCAGGCTAGGACCGAAAGGTTCAACGTCTGGCGATCCTTGATGGATTGTAAGATGAAGGAAGGTGATCCACTGAGCCCGCATGTGATCAAGATGATCGGATATGTGCAAGCTTTGGATCGGTTGGGCTTCCTGCTCTTGGATGAGCTGGCTACTGATGCAGTTCTGGGTTCTCTTCTTCCCAGCTATGGGACGTTCATCTCGAACTATCATATGCATGGCATGGATAAGAAGCTCACTGAATCGCATGGGATGCTCAAAGTGGCAGAGCAGGATATTAAGAGAGGCACGCATCAAGTGTTGATGGTGCAGGAATCGGCTAAGTTCAAGAAGAGTTGGTCTAAGAAGAAGGCTAAGGCAAAGGGCACGAAGATGGTAACCTCCACCGCTGCGCCGAAGTCTAGACTAGACTCAAAGACCATTTGCTATCATTGCAAGGAAACTGGTCACTTGAAGAGGAACTGTAGCAAGTGGCTTGCAGAGCATGGCAAGAAGGCCGGGAATGCTGCTTCAGGCAAAGGTACACTTGTTGCATATGTTATAGACATTTACCTTGCTGACATACCTAGTAGCTCTTGGGTATTTGATACCGGATCGGTTGTTCATATTTGCAACTCGATGTAGGGGCTGGTAAGAACTAGGCGTGTTGCACAAGGGGAGATTGACATCAGGGTCGACAACAAAGCAAGAGTTGCTGCGTTGGAGGTCGGCACGATGCAGCTCCAGCTTCCTTCTAGATTTATTTTGGAATTGAATAATTGTTATTACATTCCTGCACTTAGTCAGAACATTATTTCTGCCTCATGCTTGATGAGTCAGGGTTATGAATTCAATTTAAAGGACAATGGTTGTTCGATTTATTTGAGTGGTATGTTCCACAGCTATGCACCCATTGTTGATGGGTTATTTATATTGAATCTAGAACAGGAACCGGTCTATAACGTGAATGTCAAGAGGCATAAGCCCAATGAGATAAATTCGACATACTTCTGGCATTGCCGGCTTGGACAGATTAGTCTGAAACACATGAAGAAGCTCCATGATGATGGACTCCTAACTTCGACCGACTTTGGGTCGTTCGAGACATGCGAATCATGCTTGCTCGGCAAGATGACTAAGTCTCCTTTCGCAAAGAGTTGCGAGAGGGCATCCGAGCTGTTGGAAATGATACACAGTGACGTGTGTGTACCAATGAGCACAACTGCCAGAGGTGGCTATCAGTACTTCGTGACTTTTACCGACGACTTGAGTAGATATGGATATATCTATTTGATGAGGCACAAGTCAGAGACTTTTGAAAAATTCAAAGAGTTTCAAAACGAGGTAGAGAATTAGCTCGGCAAGACTATAAAACTTCTACGATCTGATCGTGGAGGTGAGTACATGAGCCAGGAGTTTGATGATCATCTGAAAAGCAGAGGTATAGTACCTCAGCTCCCACCTCCGGGTACGCCACAGAGAAATAGTGTATCAGAACGGAGGAATCGCACCTTGTTGGACGTGGTTCGATCTATGATGAGCAAGTCGGATTTACCCTTGTCATTCTGGGGATACGCTCTAGAAACTGCAGCTTTCACGCTTAACAGGGTACCATCAAAATCCGTGGACAAGACACCACATGAGATGTGGACCGGGAAGAGTCCCAGTTTGTCTTTTCTAAAGATTTGGGGTTGTGAAGCATTTGTCAAGAAACTTATGTCAGACAAGCTTACACCCAAGTCAGATAAATGCATATTCGTGGGATATTCGAGGGAAACCTTGGGATATAACTTCTACAACCGGGAAGAGAATAAAGTGTTTGTTGTGCAGAACGGGGTTTTCCTTGAGAAAGAGTTTCTCAGTCAGGAGGCCAGTGGGAGGACGGTCCGACTTGAATAAATTCGAGGACCACTCGGGGACGGCTCGGCTGGTGATGAGATCATACCGGAGTTAGTCAGGGAACCCGTAGTGGAAGTGGCACCGAAACCACAGAGGTCGGAAAGATTGCACAGAGTGCGCAATGTATTGTTGCTAGAAAGCGACGAGCCGGCCACATATGCGGAAGCGATGGTGAGCCCAGATTCCGAGGCATGGCTGGAGGCCATGAGATCCGAGTTAAAGTCCATGGATGAGAATCAAGTTTGGGACTTGGTTGATCCGCCGCCTGGCGTAACGGCCATTGGTTGAAATGGGTCTTTAAGAAGAAAACCGATGTGGATGGAAATGTTCAGATCCACAAAGCTCGGCTTGTCGCTAAGGGTTATGGACAAGTTCAAGGAATTGACTACAACGAGACTTACTCGCCGGTAGCGATGCTGAAGTCAGTGAGGATCGTACTAGCTATAGCTGCATATTTCGATTACGAGATATGGCAGATGGATGTCAAGATGGTTTTCCTTCATGGAAATTTAACCGAGGACGTGTATATGATACAGCCCGAGGCTTTTGTCGATCCGACTAGCACTAGTAAGGTATGCAAGCTCAAGAGATCCATTTATGGGTTGAGGCAAGCATCTCGGAGCTGGAACATTCATTTTGATGCGGTCGTCACTGGTTTCGGCTTCATCAAAAGCGAAGAGAACTCTTGTTTATACAAGAAGTTAAGTGGGAGCTTGATAGTGTTTTTGATCTTGTATGTGGATGACATATTACTGATCGGAAATGATATTTCGATGCTGAACTCGGTCAAGGAGTCATTGAATGGCAAGTTTTCGATGAAGGACCTTGGTGAGGCAATGTACATTTTAGGCATTAAGATCTATAGAGATAGATCAAGGAGGCTGCTCAGCTTAAGCCAGAACACGTACATAGATAAAGTGTTGAAGCGGTTCAACATGAGTGAGGCAAAGAAAGGGTTCTTGCCACTCTCACATGGTATATGGCTAAGCGAGACTCAGAGTCCTTCGACATCTGATGAGCGAAGCAGGATGAGTAGGATTCCGTATGCCTCGGCAATCGGATCCATCATGTATGCCATGATATGTACACGGCCCGATGTTGCTTTTGCAATAAGCCTAACAAGTAGATACCAGGCCAACCCAGGTGAGAGTCACTGGGCAGCGGTAAAGACTATTTTGAAGTACCTGAAAAGGACTAAAGATATGTTCCTAGTTTATGGAGGTGAGGAAGAGCTCGTCGTAAGGGGTTACGCCGATGCTAGTTTCCAAACCGACAGAGATGATTGTCGATCACAGTCCGGATTCGTGTACGTCATGAACGGAGGAGCAGTGAGCTGGATGAGTTCCAAGCAAGATACGGTGGCCGATTCTACTACAGAAGCTGAATACATTGCGGCTTGTGAAGCTGCAAAGGAAGGTGTTTGGATCCGGAACTTTCTGGATGATCTTGGTATTTTCCCAGCCTTAGTAAAACCGTTGGACCTTTATTGTGATAATTCTAGTGCCATCGCACAAGCCAAGGAGCCGAGGAATCACCACAAGGTCTGACACATAGATCGGAAATATCACCTGATACGAACGATCGTAAAGAGTGGTGATGTAGAGTTATGCAAAATTCACACGGATGCAAATGTTGCGTATCCGTTGACTAAGCCGCTTCCACAACCCAAGCATGAGGGGCATGTTAGAGCTATGGGCATTTGATGTCTATTTGATTGACTCTAGTGCAAGTGGGAGATTGTTGGAGATATGCCCTAGAGGCAATCATGTATGATGACATTTCCTATGTGTTTATGAATAAAGATAGTCCTTGGACATTATCAATGATGTGTATCAGCAAGTATGTGACTTGTTTCTGGGACTATGCATTGTATGATGACTGTCCTATAAGGTCCCTAGTCGAAAGGGCTGTGTGGACGCGCAGCCAACTAGACTAGCATATGACACGGTCGATGGCTCGGTCTCACTAGCCATGGAGCATTGGATGCTAACCATATAATATGGACTTGGAAGGATCTGGTCGGATTCGACGTAGTCGGATCTAAGTCGAGATAAGGTCCAAGTCGGACAGACCCAACTATGAGACGCAACGATATGTCATCTGTGAGTCTCTAGTACAACATATGTTCTATGTCCTAAGACCTGAGCTGACACATGTACTCGAGATGGTGACAGACTTGCTTTGGGCCAACCAAACGCTACTTCGTAACTGGGTAGTTATAAAGGTAGGTTTCGGGTTTGTCCGGAACCATGCTGCGAGACGTGGTCGAGCAAGATGGGATTTGCCCCTCCGATCAGAAGAGATATACTCTGGGCCCCTCGTGTGATCCGACCAGGATAAGCATGGCCATGCGACAAGGATTATGAGATAATCCGGTTTGTGGTCGGCATCACTGAAACGAGAAAGAGGTCGGGCTAGCACAAGGATGACAGACTCGCCTTGAGCTCGACAACATATATCGTGTGGCAAAAGGAATGGAAGTGTGATGTACAGGTTCGCTAACCAGCTTCATAGTCTGCTTGGTGTTCGGCAAGCCTTGCTAGAGGCCACTACCAACCGTGCAGTTCGGAGGTGATCCAAACTGCGACCAAGTCGACTTGAACCTAAGGGGTCGCGCACTTAAGGGAAGGAACCTACGAGGTCGGATCCGAGGACACTGGTCGGATGTGATCCGAACTGTATTCGGATTGTGGCCGAGTAGTCTTATGGGCTTTAGGGTCCATGCGAGGCCCAAGTGTTGAGCCCGCGACGGACGCCTATATATAGTGGAGGTGCCGCACACTCACGCGGCTGATCGCTTCGGCGCTGTCACTAGGGTTTGCATGTGTTGCGAATAGACACCTCCACTCGCCACCGGTTGTGTGATCGGACCTAGCAGTCCGCCGCACGACGTTCCTCCTGCACGCGCGGATACCGTTAGAGGCGGTGCACTTGCGCCGCTCCGGCGAACCTGTACGTGGGAACCGACCACCGGCTGTACGAGGGATATCGGACGAGGAGGAGACGATCCACGCGGACGCGCTGCCCCAACTCTTCTTCCGCTGCACGGCACTGCGCGTCTAGCGGTAACGAACTATGATCCATCTCCCGTAGCATGTTCTTGGTTGTTCTGCGCGTACGAAATTTTAATTTGTAGTCGACGCACCCTACCGTAGAACCAAACATACTTGAAGTGTAGCCTCCTACTGGATTGATACCTTGGTTCTCAAAAACTAAGGGAAATACTTACGCTACTTTGCTGCATCATCCTCTCCTCTTCGGGGAAATCCAACGCAGTGCTCAAGAGGTAGCATCTATGGTTAGGAAACTTAACCATCTTTGATTAACGAGCTAGTCAAGTAGAGGCATACTAGGGACACTCTGTTTGTCTATGTATTCACACATGCACTAAGTTTTCGGTTAATACAATTCTAGCATGAATAATACACATTTATCATGATATAAGGAAATATAAATAACAACTTTATTATTACCTCTAGGGCATATTTCCTTCAGTCTCCCACTTGCACTAGAGTCAATAATCTAGATTACATAGTAATGATTCTAACACCCATGGAGTCTTGGTGCTGATCATGTTTTGCTCGTGAGAGAGGCTTAGTCAACGGGTCTGCGACATTCAGATCCGTATGTATCTTGCAAATCTCTATGTCTCCCTCCTTGACTTGATCGCGGATGGAATTGAAGCGTCTCTTGATGTGTTTGGTTCTTTTGTGAAATCTGGATTCTTTTGCCAAGGCAATTGCTCCAGTATTGTCACAAAAGATTTTCATTGGACCCAATGCACTATGTATTACATCTAGATCGGATATCAACTCCTTCATCCAGACTCCTTCATTTGCTGCTTCCAAAGCAGCTATGTACTCCGCTTCACACGTAGATCCCGCCTTGACGCTTTGTTTAGAACTGCACCAACTGACAGCTCCACCATTCAATGTAAACACGTATCCGGTTTGCGACTTAGAGTCATACGGATTAGTGTCGAAGCTTGCATCGACGTAACCATTTACGATGAGCTCTTTGTCACCTCCATTAACTAGAAACATATCCTTAGTCCTCTTCAGGTATTTCAGGATGTTCTTGACTGCTGTCCAGTGATCCACTCCTGGATTACTTTGGTACCTCCCTGCTAAACTTATAGCAAGGCACACATCAGGTCTGGTACACATCATTGCATACATGATAGAAACTATGGCTGAGGCATAGGGAATGGCTTTCATTTTCTCTCTATCTTCTAAAGTGGTCGGGCATTGAGTCTGACTCAACTTCACACCTTGTAACACAGGCAAGAACCCTTTCTTTTACTGATCCATTTTGAACTTCTTCAAAACTTTATCAAGGTATGTGCTTTGTGAAAGTCCAAGTAAGCGTCTTGATCTATCTCTATAGATCTTGATGCCCACTATATAAGCAGCTTCACCGAGGTCTTTCATTGAAAAATTCTTATTCAAGTATCCTTTCATGCTATCCAGAAATTCTATATTATTTCCAATCAACAATATGTCATCCACATATAATATTAGAAATGCTACAGAGCTCCCACTCACTTTCTTGTAAATACATGCTTCTCCAAAAAGTCTGTATAAAACCATATGCTTTGATCACTCTATCATAGCGTATATTCCAACTTCGAGAGGCTTGCACCAGTCCATAAATGGATCACTGGACCTTGCACACTTTGTTAGCAACTTTTGGATCGACAAAACCCTCTGGTTGCATCATATACAACTCTTCTTTAAGATATCCATTAAGGAATGCATTTTTGACATCCATTTGCCAATTTTCATAATCATAAAATGCGGAAATTGCTAACATGGATTCGAACAAACTTAAGCATCACTACGGGTGAGAAGGTCTCATCATAGTCAACTCCTTGAACTTGTCGAAAACCTTTCTCAACAAGTCGAGCTTTGGAGACAATAACATTACCATCAGTGTCAGTCTTCTTCTTGAAGATTCATTTATTCTCTATTGCTTGCCGATCATCGGGCAAGTAAACCAAAGTCCACACTTTGTTCTCATACATGGCTCCTATCTCGGATTTCATGGCCTCAAGCCATTTCACGGAATCTGGGACCATCATCGCTTCCTCATAGTTCGTAGGTTCGTCATGGTCAAGTAACATGACCTCCAGAACATGATTACCGTACCACTCTGGTGCGGATCGTACTCTGGTTGACCTACGAGGTTCGGTAATAACTTGATCAGAAGTTTCATGATCATCATCATTAGCTTCCTCACTAATTGGTGTAGGAATCACTGGAATTGATTTCTGTGATGAACTACTTTCCAATTCGGGAGAAGGTACAATTACCTCATCAAGTTCTACTTTCCTCCCACTCACTTCTTTCGAGAGGAACTCATTCTCTAGAAAGGATCCATTCTTAGCAACAAATATCTTACCTTCGGATCTGTGATAGAAGGTGTACCCAACAGTCTCTTTTGGGTATCCTATGAAGACACATTTCTCCGATTTGGGTTCTAGCTTATCAAGTTGAAGATTTTTCACATAAGCATCGCAACCCCAGACTTTAAGAAATGATAGCTTAGGTTTCTTACCAAACCACAGTTCATATGGTGTCGTCTCAACGGATTTGGATGGTGCCCTATTTAACGTGAATGCAGCCGTCTCTAAAGCATAACCCCAAAATGATAGTGGTAAACCAGTAAAAGACATCATAGATCGCACCATATATAATAAAGTACGGTTACGACGTTCGGACACACCATTATGTTGTGGTGTTCCAGGTGGCGTGAGTTGTGAAACTATTTCACATTGTTTCAAATAATGAAGACCAAACTCATAACTCAAATATTCACCTCCACGATCAGATCGTAGAAACTTTATTTTCTTGTTACGATGATTTTCCACTTCACTCGGAAAATCTTTGAACTTTTCAAATGTTTCAGACTTATATTTCATCAAGTAGATATACCCATATCTGCTCAAATTATCTATGAAGGTCAAAAAATTACGATACCCGCCGCGAGCCTCAACACTCATCGGACCGCATACATCAGTATGTATTATTTCCAATAAGTCAGCTGCTCGCTCCATTGTTTTGGAGAATAGAGTCTTAATCATCTTGCCCATGAGGCATGGTTTGCAAGCATCAAGTGATTCATAATCAAGTGATTCCAAAATCCCATCAGTATGGAGTTTCTTCATGCGCTTTACACCAATATGACCTAAACGGCAGTGCCACAAATAAGTTGTACTATCATTATTAACCTTCCATCTTTTGGCTTCAATATTATAAATATGTGTATCACTACAATCGAGATTCAACAAAAATAGACCACTCATCAAGGGTGCATGACCATACAAGATACTAGATAATACGCCGCGCATTGCTGCGGCATTCATAGTGCAAGAAATTTGAATTAAATATTAATAAATATAATTAAAATACAATATCAATAATAGATGTACATGTATGTATACATTATTAGCTAATCATATAAGTTCACTATTAGAAGAAAAGTGAATAGAGGCAGAAATGTTTGTATTTAATAAAAAAAGCACAAGCTGATAACTTTGGTTATGTTAGGTTTAATACCGCGACAACATATGGAAATTTAATCAATGTGTCAAATGACTTGAGATGATTATCTGAGCACAGCAATAAAGAGAAATACATGATAGTACATATATATAAGCTGACGAACATGATTCCATGTTTAGATATATCTAGCAATCAGGTGTCTTCCCTCTACATACTTCGTTGAAATGCTCAGATAATCATGTGAAAGAAAATAGCCACCTCAGCTCTAAATTAGGTCTGCAGGAACAAAACTATCCATCAAGTCTAAATGTGGTATGTAAGAATTTCATGAATTACATGTGTTGACCCAATGCAGTTAAGATTCAGAATGACATGTGCATGTGTTAGAAGTAAAGTTCATATATTTTTGGCGGGGGTTCTGATCTGGACTAACCTGATACATGAGAGTGTTCCGGATTCGTCTCATCTAGCTTCATGTGCTAACAGCAGGCTATGAGATTGGGACCTACCAGCATGTTGACTTCCATATGGTGGAAGTTACAAATCAAAAACTAAACTCATGTTGGAGATAGGTGTCAGTGTCATAGAGAAGCTGGAAAAGACGAAATGGGTGGCTCACCGATGGCTGTTGAGATTAAGAATGGAGCACAAGCGCGTCCATCCAGGTATAGCCTTCGTTGATTAATGCTGAGAGCAGCTCGCCTCCTTTAGTTTCTCTTGCCCGCAGAATACAAAAAAGGCAGAAGGAAGACCACCGTTCCTATCATTACCGTACTCTGAAGTTTTTCGTCCTTACTTGCAAACCCATCGTCGATACAAAAAGTTGCCCTGGATGGCTTCCCTTCCTAGTTGCAGGAACTATGCTTGGAAAAAGGCTACCATTGCTGCAGTAATCAGCTACGAAAACACACCGTTGAACGCTCACTGGAAGGGGTGGATGTAGAGCTCCTCCAAACATCGCTGTCAACATAGGCTTGTCCGGTCTTTCTAGGCCAAGCCATGTCCGGACACTAATCTCCCAAGCGACCAGTCAAACATTACATAACTATCTTGGTAAGTTGATTGAACCAACCTCACAAGCAGCGCCGGAGCAGACACCAATCTCCCAAACGCTCATTGAACCAACCTCACAAGTAGCACCAGAGCTATCTTGGCCGGAATAGAGGTAGAGATGGACGGGATGACCAAGCACTGCAGACGTCGGCTCAACGATGCAGGGCACCACACCAGCAACGTGAACGTAACCTGATAGAATATCAAAGAGCCGCAAAGGCCACCTGGACCGGCGATCGTGCCGTAGAAGATAGACACCCATCCGTCGTCGCGCCGGTCGCCGCGGTAGGCAGAGGAAAAGATTGGTATTTGAGGGACTGAGGAGTCGTTGTTTAATGAGCCCGTGATTTATGGCCGGAAACGGGCGAAGGTGAACAGAGGGTCGTGTGTTTGTTTCATTCTAGATGAGTTTGTTGTCTACGACCTAGATGGCACGTACTACTTGTGTTGGGAGTCAATCGTGAGGTCCGGTTGCAAAACTGCTTGGGTTTCCGATTAATTCGTGCACACGTGCGATGGAAGGGTGTGGGATGGTAGCGGTCCTCGGTCCGTTTTGTACGCTGGTAATGGCAGGGTGACATGGTATGATGCATGTTAAGAATTAGACTTATGTGAACGCTGACGTTGCATGAAGCTGATGTGGATAGTGCGCATGTTGAGAGAATTGGTTGTAGTGGGGAGCAACTTCTTAAGAATGTAAGATTACTCATATAAATAGAACAACCATTATTCTCTGATTTAAATGAATAACCGTCTCGCATCAAACAAGATCCAGATATAATGTTCATGTTCAATGCTTGCACCAAATAACAATTATTTAGGTCTAAAACTAATCCCGACGGTAGATGTAGAGGTAGCGTGCCAACGGCGATCACATCGACTTTGGAACCATTTCCCACGCGCATCATCACCTCGTCCTTAGCCAATCTTCGTTTAATCCGTAGCCCCTGTTTCAAGTTGAAAATATGAGCAACAAAACCAGTATCAAATACCCAGGCGTTACTACGAGCATTAGTAAGGTACACATCAATAACATGTATATCAAATATACCTTTCACTTTGCCATCCTTCTTATCCGCTAAACACTTGGGGCAGTTCCACTTCTAGTGACCAGTCCCTTTGCAGTAGAAGCACTCAGTCTCAGGCTTAGGTCCATACTTGGGTTCTTCCCTTGAGCAGCAACTGGCTTGCTGTTCTTCTTGAAGTTCCCCTTCTTCCCTTTGCCCTTTTTCTTGAAACTAATGGTCTTGTTAACCATCAACACTTGATGCTCCTTCTTGATTTCTACCTCCGCAGCCTTTAGCATCGCGAAGACCTCGGGAATTGTCCTTTCCATCCCTTGCATATTATAGTTCATCACGAAGCCTTTATAGCTTGGTGGCAGTGATTGAAGAACTCTGCCAATGATACTATCATTAGGAAGATTAACTCCCAGCTGAGCCAAGTGGTTGTGGTACCCAGACATTCGTATGTGTTCACTAACAGAACTATTCTCCTCCATTTTGCAGCTGTAGAACTTGTTGGAGACTTCATATCTCTCAACTCAGGAATTTGCTTGAAATATTAACTTCAACTCCTGGAACATTTCATATGCTCCATGACGTTCAAAACGTCTTTGAAGTCCTGATTCTAAGCCGTAAAGCATGGCACACTGAACTATCAAGTAGTCATCAGCTTTGCTCTGCTAGACGTTCATAACGTCCGGAGTTGCTCCTACAGCGGGTCTTGCACCTAGCGGTGCTTCCAGGACATAATTCTTCTGTGCATCAATGAGGATAATCCTCAAGTTACGGACCCAGTCCGTGTAGTTGCTACCATCATATTTCAACTTAGCTTTCTCTAGGAACGCATTAAAATTCAAGGGAACGGTAGCACGGGCCATTGATCTACAACAACATAGACATACAAATACTATCAGGTACTAAGTTCATGATAAATTAAAGTTCAATTAATCATATTACTTAAGAACTCCCACTTAGATAGACATACCTCTAGTCATCTAAATGATCACGTGATCCATATCAACTAAACCATGTCCGATCATCACGTGAGATGGAGTAGTTTTCAATGGTGAACATCACTATGTTGATCATATCTACTATATGACTCACGTTTCACCTTTCGGTCTCAATGTTCTGAGGCCATATCTGCATATGATAGGCTCATCAAGTTTAACCCGAGTATTCTGCACATGCAAAACTGGCCTGCACCCGTTGTATGTGAACGTAGAGCTTATCACACCCGATCATCACGTGGTGTCTCAGCGCGATGACCTATAGCAACGGTGCATACTCAGGGAGAACACTTGTACC
Organism: Triticum urartu; assembly: GCF_003073215.2. Taxonomy (NCBI): domain Eukaryota; kingdom Viridiplantae; phylum Streptophyta; class Magnoliopsida; order Poales; family Poaceae; genus Triticum; species Triticum urartu. Next base: position 491,825,316 of record NC_053026.1, on the reverse strand, counting down.
TTGAAATTTAGTGAGAGATCATCTTATAATGCTACCGCCGAACTAAGCAAAATAAGATGCATAAAGGATAAACATCACATGCAATCAAAGTAATGTGGGTCCAAGCCGCTTCATCCAACAATACCACCGAATCAAAGTAAGACGTTGGTGGTAAGCAGTATGACTATTATCACCCACAACTCTTTGTGTTCTACTCGTGCATATAACATCTACGCATAGACCTGGCTCGGATGCCACTGTTGGGGAACGCAGTATTTCAAATTTTTCATACAATCACGCAAGATATATCTAGGAGATGCATAGCAACAAGAGGGGGAGAGTGTGTCCGCGTACCCTCGTAGATCGGAAGCAGAAGCGTTAGGTTAACACAGTTGATGTAGTCGAACGTCTTCACGATCCAACCGATCCAAGTATCGAACGTACGGCACCTCCGTGTTCAGCACACGTTCAGCATGATGATGTCCCTCGAGCTCTTGATCTAGTTGAGGACGAGGGAGAGTTTCGTCAGCACAACAACGTGGCGACGGTGATGATGAAGCTACCGGCGCAGGGCTTCACCTAAGCACTACGACGATATGACCGAGGTGTTGAACTATGGAGGGGGGCACCGCACATGGCTAAGAGATTGTCTATTGTGCTTTGGGGTGCCCCCTGCCCACATATATAAAGGAGGGGGGAGGAGGAGGCCGGCCTAGGAGGGGCACGCGCCATAGGGGTGTCCAACTAGGATTCCCAATCCTAGTTGGAGTGCCCTTCCTTTCCAAGAGGGAGAGAGAGGGAAGGAGGAAGAGAGGGAGAAGGAAAGAGGGGGGCGCCGACCCCTCCTAGTCCAATTTGGACCAGCCATGAAGGGGGGGCGTACACCCCTTGTGGCCCTTCTCTCCTTTCCACTAAAGCCCATTAAGGCCCACTATCCCCGTGGGGTTCCGGTAACCTCCCGGTACTTCGAAAAACAGCCGAAACACTTCGGAACCATTCCAGTGTCCGAATATAACCTTCCAATATATCGATATTTACCTCTCGACCATTTCGAGACTCCTCGTCATGTCCGTGATCTCATCCGGGACTCCAAACAAGCTTCGTTCATCAAATCACATAACTCATAATACAAATCGTCATCGAACGTTAAGTGTGCGGACCCTACGGGTTCGAGAACTATGTAGACATGACCGAGACACATCTCCGATCAATAACCAATAGCGGAACCTAGATGCTCATATTGGTTCCTACATATTCTACGAAGATCTTTATCAGTCAAACCGCATAACAACATATGTTGTTCCCTTTGTCATCGGTATGTTACTTGCCCGAGATTCGATCGTCGGTATCTTCATACCTAGTTCAATCTCGTTACCGGCATGTCTCTTTACTCATTCCATAATGCATCATCCCATAACTAACTCATTAGTCAAATTGCTTGCAAGGCTCATAGTGATGTGCATTACCAAGAGGGCCCAGAGATACCTCTGCGATACACGAAGTAACAAATCCTAATCTTGATCTATGCCAACTCAACAAACACCATCGGAGACACCTGTAGAGCATCTTTATAATCACCCAGTTACGTTGTGACGCTTGATAGCACACAAGGTGTTCCTACGGTATTCGGGAGTTGTATAATCTCATAGTCAGAGGAACATGTATAAGTCAGGAAGAAAGCAATAGCAATAAAACTAAACGATTATTATGCTAAGCTAACGGATGGGTCTTGTCCATGACATCATTCTCTAATGATGTGATCCCGTTCATCAAATGACAACACATGTCTATGGTTAGGAAACTTAACCATCTTTGATTAACGAGCTAGTCAAGTAGAGGCATACTAGGGACACTCTGTTTGTCTATGTATTCACACATGTACTAAGTTTCCGGTTAATACAATTCTAGCATGAACAATAAACATTTATCATGATATAAGGTAATATAAATAACAACTTTATTATTGCCTCTAAGGCATATTTCCTTTAGTTATTAACCCTATTCTGTAGATGTTTGTTATCCAAGATTCTATGGTTGGTTGCTTTATGTCTTGGTTTAGTTTTGTATTGATATATAGAAAACAAATTGTGGCATAGAACTTAGGTTATTACATCTTGGTAATCATCATGTGTTTCATTTACCTAGGATAGTGGCTATGCATGATTAGGTGGTTGTAACTCTCTTTGCTAGTTGATAGCAATTGCTCAAGTCAAGGATTTGCGAGAATTTGAAACGAAATTACCCTTAATTAATTCAATGATTTGGCAATTTGTGTGCGCGTGGGGATCTCCCGCTCGCTTTGCATGGCTCATGCACATCACACATGACATGAAAATACTTGTGTATGATGGCAAGGTTCTTTTTCTTAACCACCGATCAGGTGATCCTACTCTTATTTTTTGCTGGAGATGGTCGTACCGGAGGCTGGAGGGGCAGAAATAGAAACATATGGGAAACTAGAAATACAACTTAGTTTTTATAATTTTAATGATGCATCTTACATAAGGAAGCTGAGGGAGTACAACTTTCCCTACTAGTAGAGTTCTCCCAAAGATCAGATACTAGGGATGGGATAATCAACACTTGTAGAAAAACCCTTACATGAATTTTGTATATATCAGTGGCATGGCTCAAATAATTGAGGCCGCTGGTAAGATTTTGAAATACCAGCGACATTTGACTATAAGGGGCCGCCACCTGATAGTACAACACTAATTACATTTGATTGTCCTCCAACATAATTAGTTGGCCGGACCCAACTATCCGACAAGCCAGGTAGTGTTAGTGGTGTGGGTCATAATCACACGATGCTAGTACCTACTATATTAGTGGTGTTAGATCTTTGCCCAAGCCCCATCATAGACTAGTGGGGCCCATGCGACACGTCATATTCTGGGCCCCATGTATTAGTGGCGTTGACACGTGGTCAGTGGTGGCTTTTTCCTTTGCGGCCAAAGCACCAACGCCACTAATTGCCACATTTATTAATGATGTTGAGTTACCTATCTAACACCACCTATTTGAAATGCATCCCATCAGCCACATGATATTTTGGGACCCTCTTTATTAGCGGCATTGATATCATGGATGTGGTGGCATTTTCTTTGCGAATCAACACCACTAATCATTGCCAATCTGGTCAAACCTCCATACATAGGTGGGAAAATGAAGAAGTTTCAGAGTTCATATCGCCTGACATGCTTTCAATCATGGGGATATGGTCCAGCTTCCCATTGTGGCTGTTGCCACATTATAAAGATGATTATTTTTTGCGAATGCTTCTCTTCCATTGCACTACATACATATCATGCCAAAGGTTCAATGGGGGGGGGCACATTCTCTCCCTCATCATCTATATCTCCGGCGAAAGTATAGAAGAAGTTCATCGGAGAATGCAATGGTGTCCAACAACAACGTTCTTCGCATGGTGCCGAACTTCCTTCCCAACTCCTAGTGGGTTTGCGCCGAGAGGAAGATGTCGTGTTGTGGAATCATGAGCATGCGGTTTGGGATGCTCTGCAGATGGAGTTTCCGGAAAAAACGCTACTAACATGTTGTCCCCACTGTAAGGACAACGAATTTTCGTCCAGTTCTTCTACACAAGCTCTGCCAAGAAGATCTACGGTCATGTGTGGGGCAGCAGCCCCGAGACTGTGCCTTTTTACTTCTTCCCATACGATGCAAAGGACAAAATACCCATGGCATCAAAGAGATAGTCCAAAATGTGAAAACCCTGGCAAGTGCTTGGCTCGTAGCCCAGCCCCCTTCTATCACTTACCTCATCCATTACATCTCTCCCTCTCTCAATCCCCATTTTCTTCCTGCGAACTCTTACGAGCCTAGATGCTCAGCTCGCATTGTAATTCCTGCTCGTCCTCGAGTAGGTAAATGATAAAAAAGATAATTTTTGATGTGGAATGCTACCTAGCATAATCTTTATCATATGTCTAATCATGGCACGAATATTAACATACGAGTGATTCAAAGCAATAGTCTATCATTTGACATAAAAACAATAATACTTCAAGCCTACTAATAAAGCAATCATGTCTTTTCAAAATAACATGGCCAAAGAAAGTTATCCCTACAAAATCATATAGTATGGCTATGCTCCATCTTCCTTACACAAAATATTCACATCATGCACAACCCCGATGACAAGCCGAGCAATTGGTTCATACTTTTTAACGCGCTTCAGCTTTTTCAACCGTCACGCAATACATGAGCATGAGCCATGGACATAGCACTATAGGTGGAATAGGATATGATGGTGGGGGTTGTGTGGAGAAGACAAAAGGGGAGAAAGTCTCACATCGACGCGGCTAATCAACAGGCTATGGAGATGCCCATCAATTGATATCAATGTGAGGAGTAGGGATTGCCATGCAACAGATGCACTAGAGCTATAAGTATATGAAAGCTCAACTGAAACTAAGTGGGTGTGCATCCAACTTGCTTGCTCATGAAGACCTAGGGCATTTGAGGAAGCCCATCGTTGGAATATACAAGCCAAGTTCTATAATGAAAATTCCCACTAGTATATGAAAGTGATAACTCAAGAGACTCTCTATATGAAGAACATGGTGCTACTCTGAAGCACAAGTGTGGTAAAAGGATAGTAACATTGCCCCTTCTCTCTTTTTCTCTCATTTTTTTGTTTTTTTTCTCTTTTTGGGCCTTCTCTTTTTTTTGGCCTTTCTCTCTTTATTTTTTTTATTTTTTCGTCCGGAGTCTCATCCCGACTTGTGGGGGAGTCATAGTCTCCATCATCCTTTCCTCACTGCGGCAATGCTCTAATAATGATGATCATCACACTTCTATTTACTTACAACTCAATACTAGAACAAAGATATGACTCTATATGAATGCCTCTGGCGGTGTACCGGGATGTGCAATGATCTAGCATAGCAATGACATCAAAAAACGGACAAGCCATGAAAACATCATGCTAGCTATCTTACGATCATGCAAAGCAATATGACAATGAATGCTCAAGTCATGTATATGATGATGATGGAAGTTGCATGGCAATATATCTCGGAATGGATATGGAAATGCCATGATAGGTAGGTATGGTGGCTGTTTTGAGGAAGATATAAGGAGGCTTATGTGTGATAGAGCGTATCGTATCACGGGGTTTGGATGCACCGGCGAAGTTTTCACCAACTCTCGAGGTGTTAAAGGGCAATGCACGGTACCGAAGAGGCTAGTAATGATGGAAGGGTGAGAGTGCGTATAATCCATGGACTCAACATTAGTCATAAAGAACTCACATACTTATTGCAAAAGTCTATTAGCCCTTGAAGCAAAGTACTACTACGCATGCCCCTAGGGGGATAGATTGGTAGGAAAAGACCATCGCTCATCCCCGACCGCCACTCATATGGAATACAATCAATAAATACCTCGTGCTCCAACTTCGTTACATAACGGTTCTATCACACCCTAGTTAGTTCAAGCATTAGAGTGTGCGTCATCTTTAATTTCCTCTTAAATTTGAAATGGGGAAGACAGAACCCCAGCACCCCCTGGAAACAACTAGGGTTTACTAAAATTATTTTCAATGAACCTGAAATGCCCTTCTAAAAAGTTCACTCTCTTTGTCTTGGGTTAGAACCTCTGGAAAAATTGGTGCATAATTTTCTAGGTCAACAGAAGGTCATTGAATTAATTCATAAGTATTTGAATTTGGGCATTTAAATGCTATAAAATAATTTAAATACTCAAATAATTCTGGAAATAAGTGTGGGCTATTGGAAATATTCTAAACAAAGCCCACAATTATTTTCAGGATTTTTGGAAACATTTTAGTATTTTTAATAAAGCCCAACAGTTGCAGTTAAATAGAAAAAGAAAACAAATTAGAAAAAGAGAGAGAGAGGGAGAAGCCCACCTGGGCATTACCTGTGCTGGCCCGGCCCACCTGGCCTGTGCCAGTCGTCACCCACCTCTGCCAGTAGGCAGAGGTGTGTCGCCGGTGCGTGCTCCTGCGGCCACCTCCTGCTTCCACCTCCTGCTGCCTCCTCGCCCCCATCTGAGCGCCACGGAGACGCCCAGCACCTCCCTGCACTCCTCCACTCCCCCCCCTCGTCTCCCTCCCCCTCTCCCGCGATGGCCGAGCGCGATCCTCGCCGCCATTCGCCGTAGTTGCCACCAGAGCCACCCCCTCGCCTCCCTGACGTGCCCGTGAGCTCCGCCTCCATCGTCTACGCCTCCTCGTCGACTCACGCAACGCCGGGCGCCTCCAAGCGCCTCCCCGACGCCTTCTTCTTCCTCGGTCTGCCGAGATCACCGGCAATGCCCCGACGACGTCCGACCTCCCCCGAGTCCGCTGAGACACGTTCTGCAACCGCCGTGAGCTCCTCTACCGACCCTCCCTCTTCTCTGCTTCGTTTGCTCGCCGTAGACGTCGCCCCCTTGCTCACCGTAGCACGCCGCCACGCGAGCTCGACGCCGGCGTCACTCCGGTGACCATTTGGTCAAGCGCGGGTGCTTAACGCACTCACCGCACCTCGCAGCGCCTCGCTAGCATGTCTGTTTTCCCCCTAGCTCGCTGCAGCAGCAAAACCACCAACGGCCGAGCTCCGGCCGCCGCCCGGCTCGACGCCGTCATCGTTCCCGGCCACCCCAGCACCAACCAATGCCACCAATGGATGCGCCACATCTCTAGCTACCCGTAGCACCCACCCACGCATCGAACCGTGGCCGGAGCAGTGTTTCCGACGCTCTCCGCCGTCTCGGCCTCGCCGGCGGCTCAACGCCGGCGGGATTAACCCCTGCTGACCAGGGGTTTGACCCCAGTTTGACCCCGCCTGAGTCACTGATAGGTGGGGCCGGCTCCTAACTAAATTAGATTAGTTTTAATTAGAGCTAATCACTCTGTTAGAGGTTAATGACATCGTTAACTAACCCTCTAGCACTAACATGTGGGCCCAGGGCCTAACTAACCCCGTTTAGTGCTAACTAAACACTAACTAACTCTGTTAGTTAGCTGAGAGACTGACAGAAGGGGCCCACCAGTCAGGTTTGACCTGGGCTGGCGCCTTTGACCCGCCGACGTCATAGAGATGCAGTGCTGACGCATTAATTCAATTACTGGATTTATTCTTTAATAGGAAATTCCAGAAAATAGTCAAAACTTCTAACAATCATAGAAAATCAACCATAGCTCCAAATGCAAAGATTTATATATGAAAAATGATCAGAAAAATTCAATCTATCCATCCGTAATGGTTTCATGCATGACAAAACAAGTTAACCTTGCTGTTTAAGCAGAATAAGGTTATGCACTAATAAGGCCATGTTTAATGAGCTAATATTTGAATCTTTGATTCAAATGAGTTCATCCCCTTCTGTTTTAGCTTGCATTAGGCCAAGACACTTTCATCTTGCCATGTCATAGCAAGCGTCATATTGTTGCATATTGCCATGTGTTGATTATGTTCGGTGTGTCTTTCGTGGTAGGTTCTGCCTCCGAGGATAACCCCGAGTATCCGTATGAAGGGCAGTACCCTACTACCACTACAACAGGCAAGCAATCCATTGATCATTCCGATACAAAACCATGTTCTCGCTTCTGCTCTTGTTTACTGCATTAAGACAACGCGATTCAAACTGCTGTGTGATACGGTAGTTAAACCCTTATCCTCTGCATGACCTGTCATTGCCACAGTAACTAGATGAAACCCACCAGCATGTTTAGGAGTTGTTTGAGCCATGTATGTGATTCCTACCTTGCTATGCCTACTATGCTTAGAGTTGTGTCAGGTCTGGTTCATCTGGGTGATGGGCTAGAGTGATACGATTATGTCGGTAATGTGAGGGATGTGTTGAACATGTTTTGGTAAAGGTATCGATGAGAGGCCATGTAGGAGTACATGGTGGGTTGTTTCATTGAGACCGTCCATAAGAACTGAGATCTGTATGCGTGATTTAAGATTCAGCTACTACCACACATTGGGCCCTGAAATATGACCCCGCTCGACTTACTGACCCCTCTCGTCCTCTGTCCAGGAGTTGCAACTAGTTTCTGGTGTTTGTAGGTTATGTGTTGGCGGCCGTGCGTAGCGCTGACCCTAGGGGTGGGCTATGATGCAGTAGATACACTATGGCCGGGTATGCTGGGCGTCCGTTTGGCGTCTCGGGACTCTGTACACATCGTTTGGGGCCGTTGAGGACACCCCAGCTGGATTTCCTTGCAGATGGAACCTGAATAGGCGATAAACCTGGACTAGAGACTTGTGAGGTTAGTCAGGTCGTGGTCTACACCCACGTCGGTTTTCGCTTGAAGTCTGCCGAGCACATGTCGTGTGCAGACGCTAAGTGGTGGAAACATGTGTGACGAAGTACACCCTGTAGGGTATAAAACTATTCGAATAGCCGCATCTGCGGTAAAGGACTACTTGGTTGCCTATACAGTTCATAGACAAGTTAATGGATACTACTAAAAGACCCAAGATAAGTGTGAGTACCGAGGATGGCCCTCTCGTAGGATGACGAGGGAGGATCCCCGGTGGAGTATTGTGTTGGTGAGTAGTGGACTCGTGTGCGGAAACTATTTTACTAGTGGAGTTCCATAGGATAGCTTAGCCAAGAGTCAAAGCTGGCTTGCTGCAATAACCCCACCACCTTCTTGAGAATGAGCATGTATAATAGGTTTTGTTGTTAGACTTGTTGAGTACCTTTGTACTCATGTTTGCTTAATTACTGTTTTCAGACAACAACACCGCCCCCTCCGATGGGTTCTACGTAGACCTTGACGTCGACGAGTGACTAGCCACCCAGGTGGTGATCCTAGCCATGGAGGGCCCTATGTAGATAGACAGGCTTCGAGAAGCCTTCTTTCTTTCTAGTGTCTGTACTCAGACTAGTTGCTTCCGCTTGTGCTTGTATGATAGTATGACTTGAGTGTCAGGTCTTGTGACCCCTATCTGTATGAACATGTTATGTATGGCTCTCTGGAGCCTTTAAATAAAGTACTTGAGTTGTAGAGTTTTGTTGTGATGCCATGTTGTATGTACTCATATCGGGCATATTGTATGTATGATTGAAATGCTTGGTATGGGTGGGATCCGACAATCTAGTTGTTTATCCTTGGCAGCCTTTCTTATGGGGAAATGTAGTCTAGTGTTCCTCGAGCCATAGTAGTTCGCTACAGCCCGGTTCACCGGAGTCCTGCTAGCCCAGCACTACTGCTCAGGACACTTGACTGGCCGGCATGTGTTTCACGTCGTTCCTATGTCTGTCCCTTCGGGGAAATGTCACGCGGTGACTTCCGGAGTCCTGCCTAGCCTACTACAGCCCGGGTTCCCCAGAGCCCTGTTAGCCCAGTGCTACAGCCCGGAATCACTCGCTGATGACCAACATGCTCGATGTGATTCATGTATGCCTGTCTCCATAGGTCTGTGTCGCTTTGGGTTCACGACTAGCCATGTCGGCCCGGGTTCTCTGTCATATGGATGCTAGCAACACTATCATATATGTGAGCCAAAAGGCGCAAACGGTCCTGGGCCATGGTAAGGCGACACCCGTGGGATACCGTGCGTGAGGCTGCAAAGTGATATGAGGTGTTACCGGCTAGATCGATGTGGCTTGGAATCGGGGTCCTGACAGCGTTGGCATCAGAGCCGGACTGCCTGTAGGTTCGTTGAGCCAAACTGGTCGATGTCGAGTCTAGAAATGCTTTAGTTATATGTAGGGGAATTGATTGTGGGAGGGAACATAAGGCTCTTTTACTCCTTTACCTTATGCCCTCTGATCTGAGTCATTCTCTTCTCATTCAGCGTGGGTTAAGGACTAGGCTCTCTTCTTCTATCAGGTTCACGTGTTACTAATCTGTAGTAGCTTATAGGATTGTTGTTACAAGCCTAGTTCAGTTTCTACTATTTTTAGTATGTTACTAATTGAATCAAAACCTTGATATGATGTTGTTGAGTGGTATTGCAAACTGTTGTGGATGTCTCAAATCCTTTTCTGAGCATTTACAGCTGTTATGCTGTCCAATTTTCCCTAGAAATTCTAATGCCTTTGCATTGTGGTTGTGCTTTCAGATGGCCAACCGTGCTCAAAACCAAGTGGTTCGCCTGACCTGGTGCCTCGACGTGCCCGGTCATACTGCTATGTTAGTTCGGGTAATGATCAAGACGGGTTACCGTTGGTATCCCGAATACACCGTCGAAGAGCAATTCCGAGACTTTAATCAAAGCCAATATTTCTGCACCGTCAGGATATTTCCTTCTTATCCTGGATCTACCGAGCCCCTTCACTGTTCCTATGGACTCGGGGTTACTGTTGAGATGGCTGTGCAGGATGCTGCCTATTCCATGATGACCATCATGCGAGTCCGGACTGGCCTGCTTCGGAACACCGACTTCCGTTACATTCCAACTTCACTTCCGGGAGTGCAAGGGTATCTTCAGGCTATCTATGCTGACTCCACTCAGGAGGACTCATTAACTCGTACCACTGCCGAGATGCTCGAAGATAAGGACCGAGAGAATCGGGCCTTGAGGTTGGAGCTTTTTAATACCCGTGCTGATCATTGGGCCACATTGACTCGGTTTGCACCTGCGGTGCAAGATGGATGTATGGATACAAGGGATCTGTATCTTGTGAGATCTGCTCTGCCAAACATGGTGGATTGGCGTGATGTGGGAGGCATCACCCCACCCCGTGGTCCCTGCAGGCCACCGTTTGTTGGTCCAAGACCTCATCCTAGCCCCTTTGGTCCACAGGCTCCTCAGGACCGTCTGTTCCCGGATGATCATGTTGAACTTCCAGGCTATGGAGGTGACTTCTATGAGGACTACTACGGAGCTGTCTGAGTTAGTAGTAGTACCACTAGTATTGTAATAGTTGTATTATCACTGTCCTGCGTGACTTGTGGAATATGACTTTGTGTGTAATCAATTCCGGAGGTGTAGACAAATAATGTATAGGAGCTTGGAATGCCTCCGATGAGATGTAACGTCTTTCATCTTAGTTGTACTGTAGCCTGGGCTTGTACTAAACTATGTAAGATGTGTATGACCGTTGGTATATATATGGCAGTCTTATATTACCATGACATACGGATGAACATCTCTGCATTCCGTGTTATCCATTACACTCTGCACTTCCTTGCTAAGTTTGAGCCATCCTTATCTCAACCGTTGTCTTGTTTTCTTCTAGGATGGTCAACACCCGCAGCAACCCTGCTGCCTCAGAGCAGGGGGAAGCCAGTGCAACTAGGGGTGAAAATCTGCCTCACCCGCCTTCTCTGGCCGAAGTGATGCTGGAGGCGGAAAGAAACAAGCGTGAGACTAACCGCCTGCTAGAGCGGATTGAGCAGAACACTGCACGCCATCAGCGAAATGACTTGGTGTCAATCAATGACTTTATCAAGCTATACCCACCAAAGTTTAACCATTCTGTCGAGCCCCTCGACGCGGATGACTGGCTTCGCAGCATCACCCACAAGCTACGTTCTGCCAACGTAGCCGAAGCCGACAAGGTCACTTATGCTGCCTATCACCTCGAAGGCCCTGCTAGCCTTTGGTGGGAAAACTTCGAAGCTATGCGCCCGGTTGGCCAAATTACTACTTGGGCTGAATTCAGTGAGGCTTTCCATGAGCATCACATTCCGGAAGGTCTCATGGATCGCAAGAGGGAGGAGTTCTGCAATTTCACCCAAGGAAGACTGACTGTGGATGCATATAGTCGTGAATTTGGGAATCTGGCACGTTATGCCCCTGAAGAGGTATCTATTGACGCTAAGAAGCAGGCAAGGTTCCGCAAGGGACTTAGCCCTGAGCTTCGCTGCAATCTTCGTCTGCACGAGTGCACCTCCTTTCAGAAGTTGGTCAATAAAGCCATCAGTGCTGAGACAGGCCAGACTGATTATGGCGCTTCACGCAAGCACTCCTGTAATTTTGGCTCTTCATCCGGCTCTGGAGCTCAGAAGCGCCGGGTGTGGATCCCAAGCACGACACTGCCACCTAGGTTCATCCCGAGGCCATCCTTTGAGGCGCCTCGTCCCAACCAGCAGTTTGCACCGCCCAAGCCCTATGGTGGCCCCGCTGCTAATGCTGCTCCACGCCCCAATGTTGTGACTTGTTTCAAGTGTGGAGAGCCGGGTCACTATAGCCGAGAGTGTCCCCAGAACAACAACCCCAATCAAACTAGGAAGTCCGTTGGCCGTGGTAAGCCCGCGGGAAAAACATTCTACGCCAAGTCGGCCACCACTGCACGTGGCCATGTCAACTATGTTTCAGCCGAGGAGGCTCATGAGGATCCTAACATCGTCCTTGGTACGCTCCTTGTTAACTGCCATCCGGCATCTGTTCTTTTCGATACTGGAGCATCTCATTCATTCATATCCGAGAACTATGCTCGATTGCATAACACGACATTCTGTGACATGTCCTCTACCATGGAAGTTCAAACCCCTGGCTCTAGATGGCAAACTTCTAGAGTAAGCCATGGGAACGAAATTCTTGTCGATAGACTTGTCTTCCTCGCATCCTTAATAGCTCTCAAGTCCTCGGACATAAACATCATCTTGGGTATGGACTGGATGTCAGCTCATTATGCTAAGATTGATTATGCCACTAGAGCCGTTCAACTTACACACCCATCGGGCAAGACAGTCAATGTCTTAACTCGAGTGGCCAAGCGCCAGCTTTACTCCCTAAATGCCAACCCCCTTCCAGACCTTGAGGATGTTCCGGTAGTCCGAGACTTTCCGGATGTCTTTCCAGAAGAACTGCCAGGTGTTCCACCTGACAGGGATGTTGAGTTTGTGATAGACCTTGTTCCAGGAACTGTTCCAATTTCTAGAAGACCCTAAAAGATGGCACCCTTAGAACTAGCCGAGCTTAAGAACCAACTCGATGAGTCCTTGAAAAAGGGTTTCATCCGTCCTAGTTCCTCTCCTTGGGCTTGCCCCGCCCTCTTCGTCAAGAAGAAGGATGGAACGGATCGAATGGTTGTAGATTACCGACCTGTCAACCTGGTCACCATCAAGAACAAGTATCCGCTTCCCAGGATCAACGATCTGTATGATCAGCTCGCTGGATCCTCAATCTTTTCCAAGATGGATTTGAGGTTGGGCTACCATCAAATGAAAATCAGAAACGGGGACATTCTCAAAACGGCCTTTGTTACTCGTTATGGCCAATACGAGTACACCGTTATGTCCTTCGGTTTAACCAATGCCCCAACCACCTTCTCCCGGTTAATGAACTCGGTCTTCATGGAGTATTTGGATAAATTCGTCGTAGTATACCTCGATGACATACTCATCTACTCCAAGAACGAAGAGGAACATGCCGAACATCTAAGGCTGGTATTGATGAAACTTCGAGAGCATCGCCTTTATGCCAAATTCTCCAAGTGTGAATTTTGGTTGCCAGAAGTGACCTATCTAGGCCATGTAATCTCTGGTAAGGGTATTGCTGTCAATCCCGAGCGAGTTCAAGCCATCCTTGATTGGACTCCACCTGAGACGGTCAAGCAAGTTCGGAGCTTCCTGGGCTTAGCGAGCTATTGCCGCCGCTTCGTCGAGAATTTCTCCAAGGTTGCTAAACCTCTAACTGAACTCCTCAAGAAAGATAAAAGTTCGAGTGGACTCCACAGTACGAGTTCAGCTTTCAGGAACTGAAAAGACGCCTGACATCTGCTCCCATACTGGTACCACCAGATTTCTCCAAGGACTTTATTATCTATTGCGACGCCTCGCGACAAGGACTAGGTTGCATACTCATGCAAGATCGGCAGGTAATTGCCTATGCTTCACGGCAATTACACCCACATAAGGAAAATTATCCCACACATGATCTAGAGCTTGCAGCTGTAGTCCATGCACTTAAAACCTGGCGACATTACCTCCTCAGTAATCGTTGTGAGATCTTCACCGATCACCAAATTTTGAAATATATCTTCAGCCAACCAGATTTGAATCTCAGGCAAAGACGTTGGGTCGAGTTGATCTCGGATTACGACTTAGGAATAACTTACACCTCGGGCAAAGCCAATGTCATGGTTGATGCACTAAGTCGTAAATCCTATTGTAACAATCTGATGTTACAACAAAGTCAACCACTTCTCCATGAGGAATTCCGTAAGCTTAATCTTCACATTGTTCCACCAGGATTCCTATCCACCCTGGTGGCGAAACCTACCCTTATGGATCAAATCATAGCTGCCCAGAAGCGTGATAAGAGGATATCCCGGATTAAGGAAAACATTGCTAGCGGAGTTGCTAAATGTTTTTCCATGGATAAGCGGGGTGCTGTCTTCTTCGAGAACCGTTTGGTGGTTCCCAAGAAACAACATCTATGCCAGTTGATCCTTAAGGAAGCTCATGAATCCCCTCTCACCATTCATCCCGGTAGTACTAAAATGTATCAAGACCTACGCCAGAGGTTTTGGTGGACTAGGATGAAGAGAGAAATCGCTCAATACATTGCTAATTGCGACGTTTGTCGTCGTGTTAAAGCAGAGCATCAACGGCCTGCTGGCACCCTTCAACCTCTGGCTATTCCTGAATGGAAATGGGATAAAATCAGTATGGATTTCATCACTGGGTTTCCCAGGACCAAGAGAGGGAATAATGCCATCTTCGTCGTGATCGACCGACTTTCCAAAGTATCCCACTTTCTACCTGTTCGTGAGAGTATCACCGCTAGCCAGCTAGCTGATTTATACATCTCTGAATAGTGTCTCTTCATGGTGTTCCATTGGAAATTAACTCAGACCGTGGGAGTCTCTTCACCTCTCGATTTTGGGAAAGTTTCCAAAATGCTATGGGAACTCGTCTCTCTTTTAGCACCGCCTTCCATCCTCAATTAAGTGGTCAAGTAGAATGAGTCAATCAAATTCTGGAAGATATGCTCCGAGCCTCTGTCATCTCGTTCGGAATGGGTTGGGAGAAATGCCTTCCATTCGCGGAGTTTGCTTACAACAATAGTTATCAAGCTAGCTTGGGCAAGGCTCCTTTCAAAGTTCTCTATGGACGAAAATGTCGAACGCCTCTTAACTGGTCAGAAACCGGGGAAAGACAACTCTTTGGCCCGGATATGATTCAGGAAGCAGAAGAGCAGGTTCGCGTTATTCTTGAGAAATTGAAAACAGCCCAATCTCGTCAAAAGAGTCAATATGATCGTAAACATAAGCTCATGACTTATGAAGTCGGCGAGAAGGCTTACCTTCAGGTTACACCGTTAAAGGGAACCCATCGTTTCGGTATTAAAGGCAAATTGGCTCCTTGTTATATTGGACCCTTTCGCATTCTTGCCAAACGAGGAGAACTTGCCTACCAATTGGAACTTCCTTCGCATCTTTCCAGGGTTCACGATGTCTTCCATGTTTCTCAACTCAGGCGTTGCTTCGCGGATCCTATCCGTGGAGTGGACCACGAAACGCTTGATCTACAAGATAACCTCTCATATCAGGAATATCCCATTCGTATCCTTGATCAAGCCGAGCGTACCACTCGACGTCATAATATCAAGTTTCTCAAGGTTCAATGGTCACACCATTCCGAGAAAGAAGCCACTTGGGAAAGGGAGGGTCGTCTTCGACTCGAGTACCCCACCTTCTTCCCGGAGGATCCTAAATCTCGGGACGAGATTCTTTTGAGTGGGGGTGAGTTGTCACACCCTAGTTAGTTCAAGCATTAGAGTGTGCATCATGTTTAAATTCCTCTTAAACTTGAAATGGGGAAGACAGAACCCCAGCACCCCCTGGAAACAACTAGGGTTTACTAAAATTATTTTCAATGAACCCGAAACGCCCTTCTAAAAAGTTCACTCTCTTTGTCTTGGGTTAGAACCTCTGGCAAAATTGGTGCACAATTTTCTAGGTCAATAGAAGGTCATTGAATTAATTCATAAGTATTTGAATTTGGGCATTTAAATGCTATAAAATAATTTAAATACTCAAATAATTCTAGAAATAAGTGTGGGCTGTTGGAAATATTCTAAACAGAGCCCACAATTATTTTCAGGATTTTGGAAACGTTTTAGTATTTTTAATAAAGCCCAACACTTGCAGTTAAATAGAAAAAGAAAACAAATCAGAAAAAGAGAGAGAGGGAGAAGCCCACCTGGGCCTTACCTGTGCTGGCCCGGCCCACCTGGCCTGTGCCAGTCGTCACCCACCTCTGCCAGTAGGCAGAGGCGTGTCGCCGACGCGTGCTCCCGCGGCCACCTCCTGCTTCCACCTCCTGCTGCCTCCTCGTCCCCATCCGAGCGCCACGGAGACGCCCAGCACCTCCCTGCACTCCTCCCCTCTCTCCCCCTCGTCTCCCTCACCCTCTCCTGCGATGGGCGAGCGCGATCCTCGCCGCCGTTCGCCGTAGTTGCCACCAGAGCCACCCCCTCGCCTCCCTGACGTGCCCGTGAGCTCCGCCTCCATCGTCTACGCCTCATCGTCGACTCATGCAACGCCGGATGCCTCCAAGCGCCTTCCCGACGCCTTCTTCTTCCTCGGTCCGCCGAGATCGCCGGCAATGCCCCGACGACGTCCGACCTTCCCCGAGCCCGCTGAGACGCGTTCTGCAACCGCCGTGAGCTCCTCTATCGATCCCCCTCTTCTCTGCTTCGTTTGCTCGCCATAGACGTCGCCCCTTGCTCATCGTAGCACGCCGCCGCGCGAGCTCGACGCCGGCGTCACTTCGGTGACCATTTGGTCAAGCGCGGGTGCTTAACGCACTCACCGCACCTCGCAGCGCCTCGCTAGCATGTCCGTTTTCCCCCTAGCTCGCAGCAGCAGCAAAACCACCAACGGCCGAGCTCTGGCCGCCGCCCGGCTCGACGCCGTCGTTGTTCCCGGCCACCCAGCACCAACCAATGCCACCAATGGATGCGCCACATCTCTAGCTACCCGTAGCACCCACCCACGCATCGAACCGTGGCCGGAGCAGTGTTTCCGACGCTCTCCGCCGTCTCGGCCTCGCCGGCGGCTCAACGCCGGCGGGATTAACCCCTGCTGACCAGGGGTTTGACCCCAGTTTGACCCCGCCTGAGTCACTGATAGGTGGGGCCGGCTCCTAACTAAATTAGATTAGTTTTAATTAGAGCTAATCACTCTGTTAGAGGTTAATGACATCGTTAACTAACCCTCTCGCACTAACATGTGGGCCCAGGGCCTAACTAACCCCGTTTAGTGCTAACTAAACACTAACTAACTCTGTTAGTTAGCTGAGAGACTGACAGAAGGGGCCCACCAGTCAGGTTTGACCTGGGCTGGCGCCTTTGACCCGCCGACGTCATAGAGATGCAGTGCTGACGCATTAATTCAATTACTGGATTTATTCTTTAATAGGAAATTCCAGAAAATAGTCAAAACTTCTAACAATCATAGAAAATCAACCATAGCTCCAAATGCAAAGATTTATATATGAAAAATGATCAGAAAAATTCAATCTATCCATCCGTAATGGTTTCATGCATGACAAAACAAGTTAACCTTGCTGTTTAAGCAGAATAAGGTTATGCACTAATAAGGCCATGTTTAATGAGCTAATATTTGAATCTTTGATTCAAATGAGTTCATCCCCTTCTGTTTTAGCTTGCATTAGGCCAAGACACTTTCATCTTGCCATGTCATAGCATGCGTCATATTGTTGCATATTGCCATGTGTTGATTATGTTCGGTGTGTCTTTCGTGGTAGGTTCTGCCTCCGAGGATAACCCCGAGTATCCGTATGAAGGGCAGTACCCTAATACCACTACAACAGGCAAGCAACCCATTGATCATTCCGATACAAAACCATGTTCTCGCTTCTTCTCTTGTTTAAAACTATTCGAATAGCCGCGTCCGCGGTAAAGGACTACTTGGTTGCCTATACAGTTCATAGACAAGTTAATGGATACTACTAAAAGACCCAAGATAAGTGTGAGTACCGAGGATGGCCCTCTCGTAGGATGACGAGGGAGGATCCCCGGTGGAGTATTGTGTTGGTGAGTAGTGGGCTCGTGTGCGGAAACTATTTTACTAGTGGAGTTCCATAGGATAGCTTAGCCAAGAGTCAAAGCTGGCTTGCTGCAATAACCCCACCACCTTCTTGAGAATGAGCATGTATAGTAGGTTTTGTTGTTAGACTTGTTGAGTACCTTTGTACTCATGTTTGCTTAATTACTGTTTTCAGACGACAACACCGCCCCCTCTGATGGGTTCTACGTAGACCTTGACGTCGACGAGTGACTAGCCACCCAGGTGGTGATCCTGGCCATGGAGGGCCCTATGTAGATAGACAGGCTTCGAGAAGCCTTCTTTCTTTCTAGTGTCTGTACTCTTCCGCTTGTGCTTGTATGATTGTATGACTTGAGTGTCGGGTCTTGTGACCCCTATCTGTATGAACATGTTATGTATGGCTCTCTGGAGCCTTTAAATAAAGTACTTGAGTTGTAGAGTTTTGTTGTGATGCCATGTTGTATGTACTCATATCGGGCAGATTGTATGTATGATTGAAATGCTTGGTATGGGTGGGATCCGACAATCTAGTTGTTTATCCTTGGCAGCCTTTCTTATGGGGAAATGTAGTCTAGTGTTCCTCGAGCCATAGTAGTCCTCTACAGCCCGGTTCACCGGAGTCCTGCTAGCCCAGCACTACTGCTCAGGACACTTGACTAGCCGGCATGTGTTTCACGTCGTTCCTATGTCTGTCCCTTCGGGGAAATGTCACGCGGTGACTTCCGGAGTCCTGCCTAGCCTGCTATAGCCCGGGTTCCCCGGAGCCCTGTTAGCCTAGTGCTACAGCCCGGAATCACTCGCTGATGACCGACATGCTCGATGTGATTCATGTATGCCTGTCTCCATAGGTCTGTGTCGCTTTGGGTTCACGACTAGCCATGTCGGCCCGGGTTCTCTGTCATATGGATGCTAGCGACACTATCATATACGTGAGCCAAAAGGCGCAAACGGTCCCGGGCCATGGTAAGGCGACACCCGTGGGATACCGTGCGTGAGGCCGCAAAGTGATATGAGGTGTTACCGGCTAGATCGATGTGGCTTGGAATCGGGGTCCTGACAGGTTCACCATACGTGCATGCTATGGGAATCACAAACCTCAACACAAGTATTTCTACAATCCACAAGTACCCACTAGCATGACTCTAATATCACCATCTTTATATCGCAAAACTATGGCAAGGAATCAAACACATCATATTCAGTGATCTACAAGTTTTATGTAGGATTTTATGACTAACCATGTGAATGACCAGTTTCTGTCATCTCTCTAAATAGATATAAGTGAAGCAAGAGAGTTTAATTCTTCCTATAAAAGATATGCCCACGCTGTAACAGTTATAAGTGAAGCAAAAGAGCATTCTACAAATGGCGGTTGTCTATGTAAAGAGAAACAGGCAATCCAAACTTCAAATGATATAGGTGAAGCACATGAAGCATTCTATAAATCCATACTCAAAGAATATAAGTGAAGTGCAAAGAGCATTCTATAAATCAACCAAGGACTATCTCATACTAGCATGGAGCAAAAAAATAAAAAAGAAAACTAAATGCACAAGACGCTCCAAAATATGCACATGTCACATGAATGCAACGAATACGAAAACATACCGATATTTGTTGAAGAAAGAGGGGATGCCTTCCCAGCATCCCCAAGCTTAAATGCTTGAGTCTCCTTGAATATTTACTTGGGGTGCCTCGGGCATCCCCAAGCTTGAGCTCTTGCCTCTCTTCCTTCTTCTCACATCGAAACCTTCTCAATCATCGAACACTTCATCCACACAAAACTTCAACAGAAAACTCGGTAAGATCCGTTAGTATAATAAAGCAAATCACTACTCTAAGTACTGTTGCAAACCAATTCATATTTTGTTTTTGCATTGTGTCTACTGTAATATAACTTTTTCATGGCTTAATCCACTGATATAAATCGATAGGTTCATCAAAACAAGCAAACTATGCATCAAAAACAGAATCTGTCTAAAACAGAACAATCTGTAATAATCTGAACATTCACCATACTTCCGATACTTGAAAAATTCTGCCGAAATTAGGAAAAATAAAAAATTTGTATAGGAAGACAGTGCAAAAAGAATCAGAACCATTTGACGTTCTAGTAAAAAAAAATGTAAAATCACGCACTACAGCCAAAGTTTCTGTCCTGCACCATACAAACCATCAAGCAATGTAAACATCCTAAAGGCAAACATTGGCGCATTATTTTTATTTCTAAACTTTATAAAAGCACACAAACAGAAATAAATGAATATCTAAAACTTTCGGGTTGTCTCCCTGGCAGCGCTTTCTTTAAAGCCATTAAGCTAGGCATATAGTGCTCAAGTAATGAATCCACCTGGATCCCAAGGTATATCAAAGCCAATTTTAATTAACAATGATTTAGCATTTAGTAGTGAGCACAAAGTAACATATATCATGTAACAACGAAGTCTAACTCTCTTCCTATGCATCGGAATGTCATAAAAGAACAATTCATGCACACATAGTAAAGGCCAATGCATAGTATAAATAGTTTCTTGCAATTTTATCATATTGGAAACATAGAGAGGTGGAGATATAGTTCTTCTCTCATAATAATTGCAAGTAGGAGCAGCAAGCACATGCATATTATATTCATCAAAATCATCATGTGCAACGGTATAAGGCAACCCATCAATATACTCCTTGATAAGCACAAACTTCCCCGATATAGTGTAGTTTGGAGAATTCAAAAAGATAATAGGACTATCATGCATGGGTGCAATAGCAAGAATTTCATGTTTAACATAAGGAACTATAGCAAGTTCATCTCCATAAGCATAATTCATATTGGCATCTTGGCCACAAGCATAGCAAGCATCATCAAAAAGGGATATTTTAAAAGAATCATAGGGATCATAACAGTCATCATAGCAATCATCCTTCGGTAAGCACGAATGGGCATTAAATAATGTATGAGTTGAAGGGTTACTCTCATTAGAAGGTGGGCACGGGTGATCAATCCGCTCTTCCTCCTTTTGTTCTTCGCTCTCCTCATCATCTTTTTCATCCAATGAGCTCACAGTTTCATCAATTTCTTCTTCCATAGACTCCTGCAAAATATTAGTCTCTTCTTGGATAGCGGAGACTTTCTCAATAAGTGCATTAATTTCTGAATTGTATTCATAATTCTCATAGAAAAATATTTGAGGATAGCTAAATTTTCAGATCTATAAATAGCATCATCAAAATCTTCAAACTCTTTACACATAGATTCAATTTCATAAGCACCCATAAAAGCAACAAATTCTTCTATTTGTTCCACATCATAGTAATCATATATACCATTAGCATAAGAAGCTAAGGTTTTATTATCATTGAATTTGCATGAAAAGGGAAGGTGTGGAGCCTTCATCCTAGAGCAACAAGTATAATCATAACTCACGCATAATTGCCAAGCATACCACTTCAATATATGAATTTGATCCCATAATAGTTTCCCTTTTTGTGTCAAGCGATAATCCCTAAAGTATTCACGTTGATCCAACGTTACTCCCATTACATAATTAAATGGGGTTTTCTCAGGATTATTAAAGTAGTACATAATATCTTTCACATAACCAGCATCAAGGGTTTTAGGAGGTTCCCCATCTCCATGAGCAGAAAGTACACCTAATTTTTTTTGGTATTTTGTGTTCCATATCCATAACTAAAGATAGAGAACAACTAAGAACAGAAAACAAAAATTACTTAGTGATAAAGCAAACAAGCACACACGAGAATATTCACCCCACGCTATTGCTCCCCGGCAACGGCGCCAGAAAAAGGTCTTGATAACCCACAAGTATAGGGGATCGCAACAGTTTTCGATAAGTAAGAGTGTCAAACCCAACGAGGAGCTAAAGGTAGAACAAATATTCCCTCAAGTTCTATCGACCACCGATACAACTCTACGCACGCTTGATGTTCGCTTTACCTAGAACAAGTATGAAACTAGAAGTACTTTGTAGGTGTTTTTGGATAGGCTTGCAAGAAAGTAAAGAGCACGTAAATAAAAGCTAGGGGCTGTTTAGATGAAGAAACAACTAAATTAGTTTTAGTAGAGAGCTTGTTGTCACGAGAAAGTTATTTGTCCCTAGGCAATCGATAACTAGACCGGTAATCATTATTACAATTTTATTTGAGGGAGAGGCATAAGCTAACATACTTTCTCTACTTGGATCATATGCACTTATGATTGGAACTCTAGCAAGCATCCGCAACTACTAAAGATTCATTAAGGTAAAACCCAACCATAGCATTAAAGCATCAATTCCCTTTATCCCATACGCAAACAACCTACTTACTTGGGTCTGTGCTTCTGTCACTCACGCCACCCACCATAAGCAAATCATGAACATATTGCAAACCCTACAATGGGGATCCCTCACGCTTGCGCGACACGGAGAGCACCATAAGACAACACCAATAATAAAACATGCAACTCAAATCAATCTTGATCATCAAATAGCCATTAGGACAAAACAGATCTACTCAAACATCATAGGATAGTGAAAGTGCGTTATATCGACTAGAGGGGGGTGAATAGGCGATTTTTATGAAATTCTTCACTGAGGAATTTTCCGGTGAGGAAATTCCTTAGCGAAGAACTACTAGCAGCGGAATAAGTACTCAAAGGTAAACATAACAGAATACAAGCATAGTCATCATGATGAAATGAAGACAGGCACAGAGTACAGGAAGCGTAATCACATGATAACACAGGATGAAGACAAACAGACTGAAGAAATTGAATTGAGGAAATTGAGAAAGTCTTCAGTCAAGGTCTTCTAACACAGATATGAACAACATACAACACAGTTATGAGGAAATGAAAGAGTTGAGGAAATAGAACCAATAAGCTCGGTGAAGACACTAATTTGGTAGACCAGTTCCAACTGCTGTCTCACTTGTACGTCTGGTTGGAGCAGCTGAGTATTTAAACTCGAGGACACACAGTCCCGGACACCCAGTCAAGGACA
This sequence comes from Triticum urartu, assembly GCF_003073215.2. NCBI lineage: Eukaryota > Viridiplantae > Streptophyta > Magnoliopsida > Poales > Poaceae > Triticum > Triticum urartu. The sequence goes on along the minus strand of NC_053026.1, from coordinate 491,802,388 downwards.
CTTAGTCCAAGACACCCAGTCCTCACCGTATTCTCCTTGAACTAAGGTCACATGGACCTCGTCCAATCACTCGTGGTAAGTCTTCAGGCGACTTCCAAACCTTGACAAACTTGGTCACCCGGTGATCCACAATTCCTCTTGGATGCTCTAGACCATGACGCCTAACCATCTGGAAGAAGCACAGTCTTCAAAGTTAACAAGCGTCGGATCCACTTAGGATCAATCTCTTTAGTGATGCTCAATCACTTGGAGTTTGTAGGTGTTTGGGTTTTGGGTTTTTGGTTTTTCCTCACTTGATGATTTTCGCTCAAAGTCCTCGGAGGATGGGTTGCTCTCAAATGACAAGTGTCAGTTTCTCTCGGAGCAGCCTCTCAGCTAGTGGTTGTAGGGGGAGGCTATTTATAGCCTAGGGAGCAGCCCGACATGATAAGACATAAATGCTCTTCAATGATATGAACGTTAGGTGGATAGATATTTTGGAACAGCTGGCGCATAGCACAACAACGGTCGGAATTTTGAGTACCAAAATCCTCAGGGCTATCATGTTTCTCACTGTGTAGGCAATCCGCACTGG